>NW_025927441.1:0-95127 GCF_016906955.1 Phacochoerus africanus | reverse complement strand
GACTTTGGTTAGCTGAGTTGATGAATGTGACCATGACATTTGAAGGGCAGAACACAGTCCCTTTTACCAGGTGTGCCAATTTGGACTGGAGAGTCACCTGAGGCCTGTAGTAACTACTTTTCAAAAGACACCTCCTAGGAGATCTACCCATTTCGATCTTGAAACCCATCTTTGAACATGGAGGTGAAACTACCAAGCCTCTCCTGGGCTTGATACATGTTTTGATGCCCTCTGGTGGCCATTCTCTCTAATGACAACTCACACCCCTGCCTCCTGCCTCCTGAATAGAGCCCCTGGATGGATTGCACTTAGCTTGTGCTCCAGATAGTTGATTTCATCCCTTTAAGAACAATCAAGTGCATTCTAGGGGCGTTATTATTCTCTCAAAGTCAGCCATGGAATTCACTCCTCCCAATCCTTCCCCACATGTCTAAGTTTTGAATCGAATCCATCCACATCTGGTGATGAGATTTCAATGAATCATCTTCCCCACTCTTCATTTCTGGGTTTTGGCTGTAGTTTTTTACCCCCTCCTTGGGGAATTAGAGGAGGGGAGAGGCTCTGAATGAAGGAAAAGAAGAAACATTTTAGAGAATCCTCAAGAGACCAGTCTGGGATGAATGCAGCCTTTGGTCTGATCAAGGAAGCACAGCTTTAGCACATTCAATTCATGAGTGCCTGCCCAACTGTCCTGAGGACAAATCCTGTCGAAGCCTGATCTGGCAGTGCTGAAGGCATAGTCCTCAATCTCATGTCTTTTGGCTGAGATGCTAGTCTCTGAAGAAGCCAAACGCCATCAGAACTCTACACAGGCTCTCAAGTCATTTGGACTTTAGGCTCCACTAGCTGTCTGAAAGTGACCCACAGGTGGTAAGAGCAGGACAAGTCCTTCTTATCAGGTTAGTTAATGCAGACCTGAGATTCAGAGGTGACCTGTAACACAGCCCTCCTGGCAAGGCATGTCCCATGGGGATCCACCATGCTCAACTCAAACCTCATCTCTGGGCTGGGATTTGCCAACGCCAAGCAGCTGCTGGGTGCTGTCAATGCTCCATCACCTTCTTGTGGCAAATCATTCAAATAACAACTCAGAGCCCCTCCCCTGCCTCCTGACCAAAGCCATGGATGCACTGCAAACTCCTCCTTCAGCTGAAGGTCAAACTCCCTCCTACACTTACCCTAAGTTCCACCTTGTGCCTTACAGAGGCCAAAAGTCTCTCTCAAAGTCTCCTGGGACTCTCCGTTGTCCTGCCTATCCAACACCACTACCCTATATCCATTGGTTGAACCCACATCAAGTCAACTCAACAGCTGGAAATTCATAAGCCTATGTTAATACATGTGACCTAGTGCACGCTCTGGTTAATTCTTCGGGAGTACATTGTAAGTAACAGTAGGGCAGGTAGACAAGGGAAAAAAGGGACTTTAGGGAATAATTTGAGACTTAAATCCCAGGAAGGAGCACATCCTGGCCAGCCCAAAACACAACTTCTACACATGCCATTCAGGCCCTCAAGCACTGCTTTCCAGATGCCACCTCCAACCAAAGCCCCATTCTGATAAAGGGACATACACAAGGCTAAAACCAAGTACTTGTGAATTCTGAGTTTTAATGCTGCAGAACCCAAGGCTGTAAGACTACCCCCCACCCCAGAGAGCCTGTCAAATCATCTGTACTTATGGCCCCATGATCCCTATGGAAATGACCCCCTAGTCATGAAGCAAAAACTGTGCACCCACTCCCAGGATATGTGTTTGGGATCCAAGAGTCAGAAACAACACAGTAACTCAACTGGCCTCACTGGGCATGTCCTCTGGGTGCCACCAGTACCCACTCCAGCCCCATTTCCTGTGCTCAAAATACCAACACTAGACAGCATCTCAGCATGTTTGGGCTCCTCTTCCTCTAGTGTCCATTACCACTTACAGCTACTATTGTCCCAAACTTCTGCCTCCTGACTGACCCGGTTCTGTTGACACGGTTTTGTGTACCTATAAGCCCGATTTGGTCCTCCTGTCTGTTTCACTCTTTCAGAATCATCTAAGACCTTACCTCCCTGCTCTCTGTGTGTCATCACTCCTTTGAGTTCATCAAGGAAATACACTTTAGAGTCAGGCAACTAGCATTACATTATTCCCCATAACACTCCCCATCTCCAGCCTTTGTTTTGTGTCACCTGGCTTCAGGTAAGATGGAGAAAAAAGTAAGGAATGTTGCAGAACATGCTTGAGAGAGGGCTCCTGCATAAAGACAGCCTGCCCACAACAAGACATTGGCTTTTACACTCACTCTTCATTGATGACCAGCAGCCCAGCTCTCCAGAGACAAAAACCCCTGGACTCTGGGAATCTGCAAGTCCAGTAATTCAGCCACATGCCTTCATGCTTAGAGTTATAGTTCTGGAGAACCCCAAGGCCCTATGAGCCCCAATATCCTGTCCTTCAGCTTTGGGCTGGCTGGGTCAACTGAAGGTGACCCCAATATTTAGAAGGCAGAACACTTTCCCTTTTACTGGTATTCTAATTCAGACCCAAGGGTCAGCTGTGGCCTGTATGCAACCACTTTTTAATGGACATTTCCTGGGTGATCATCTGGACTTTGAGCCACAGAGCTGTCTGAAAGCTGCCCACAGGTGGAAAGGGCAGGACAAGTCCTTCCAATCAGATGAGTTAATTTAGACTTGAGTGTCAGTGGAAAACTGTAACCTAGCCATAATTACAATACGTGTCTCAGGGGGATCTACCTCCTCCAACACTAACCCCACATCTGGACTGGGATTTGCCAATGCCAAGCAGCTGCTTGGCTATGCCAGTGCTCCTTTGCCCTCTGGTGATGAATTGTTGAATAAAACTTCAGAGCCCTTCATCCTGTATCCTGACCAAAGCCATATTAGCACCACACTTGCCTTGTTCTCCTGAAGGCCCAACTCCCTTCTACTCTCATTCTAAGTAAAACTTTGTACCTTACAGGGACCAGAGGTCTCTCTCAACGTCTCCCATGACTCTCCTCCTCCTCCCTATGCAACACCACTACCCCATGTCATCTGGCTGATCCCCCTTCAATTCAGCTCACCACCTATAAATACATCTGCCTCCCTTAGTACATGCAACATATTCCTTGCCATTGTTCATTTGTGTGGGTTACTTTTAGCAAGCCATGGCTCAGTTAGAAAAAAATAGGAACCACAGGGAGAAATTTGAGACTGAGACCCAGGAAAGAGCACATCTTGCGCAGCCAAAAACGCCACATCTACAAGTCTCCATTCATGTCCTCAAGCACTGCTTTCCAGGTGCCACCCCCAACAAAAGCCCCATTCTCTAAACCAGATATGCCCAATGCTCAAGACAAGTACCTGTGGATTCAGGGTTATACTGCTGGAGAAACCAAAGGCTATCAGTCCAACCACACCTGCTCCCCAGATCGACGGTCAAATCATCTGTACTTAGGGCTCCATGATCCCCTGTGGAAATGACCATCTAGTCATGATGGAAGAACTACTCACCCACCCACTCCCAGGGGAAGTTTTTGGAACCTGAGAGTCAGAAGCAGTTGTAACTCAACTTTCCTCACTTTGAGGTCCTTGGGGTACCACCAGTACCACCTCCAACCCCATCTCTAACCCTAGAAGTGCCAGACTTAACAGCATCTTGATATATCAGAGCTCCTCAACCTCTAGTGTCTATTCCCACTCCCAGCTATTCTCATCCCAAACTTCTGCCCCCTGACCAGACCCAGTTCCATTGGCACTGCTCTTGAGCACCTGGGAGCCTGGCTTTGTCCTCCTGTTGTTTCACTCTCTCAGAATCATCTAAGGCCTTATGGAGGGTATTATTGCAGTAAGTCTTCCATATGCCTCCCTGCTCCCAATCTGTCAGCACTCCCTTGAATCCATCAGGGCAACACATTTTGAGTCAGGCAACTGACTTTACATTACTTCCCTGAACACCCTGCTTCACCAGCCATTCTACTGTGTCACCTGGCTTCAGGTTAATTGTACCCTCAGTGGTACTCAAAAGGCAGGAGAGGCTCAGATAGTGGAAAAACAAGGAACATTGCAGAAACACCCTCAAGAGAGAGGGCTCCTGTGTAAAGACAGTCTGCCCACCCCAAGACATCAGCTTTTACACACACTCTTCATTGAAGAGCAGCAGTCCAGCTCTCCAGAGGCCAACCCCCTGGACTCTGGGAAACGGCATGCCCAATACTCCAAGCAGCTGCCTGTGTGCTCAGAGTTCTACATCTGGAGAACCTAAAGCATGTCTGAACCCCTATGGCCCATCCAATAATGTGGGCTCCAGGCCAGCTGAGTCAACTGAAGGTTGTCATGATTATTTATTTATTTATTTATTTATTTGCATTTTAGGGCCACACCTGAGGCCTATGGAGGTTCCCAGGCTAGGGGTTAAATAGGAGCTGTAGCTGCTGGCCTGGAGCCACATCCACAGCAATGCCAGATCCAAGCCACATCTTTGACCTACCCCACAGCTCATGGCAACCTCAGATCCTTAACCCAGTGAGCAAAGCCAGGGATTGAAACTGCATACTCATGGATGCTAGTCAGATTTAACTACTGAGCCATGACAGGAACTCAGTACCCTGATATTTTTACGGCACAACACGTCCCCTTTTACCAGGTGATCAAATTTGGACTGCAGAGTCAGCTGTTTCCTGTACATAGTCACTTTTTGATGGACACCTCCTGAAGGATTCACACATCCACGTCTCAAACCCCATCATCTCTGAACCTGGAGATGTCACTACCAAGCAGCTCTTGGACTTGGACCTCCCTTCAGCACCCTCTGGTGGCCTTTCTCTCTAATGACAACTTGCAGCCCTGCCTCCTTCATCCTGAACAGAACCCCTGGTTGGACTGCATTTGGCTTGTGCAACCAATCGATTTAATCCCTCCTGTCATGCTTAGAACAACCAAGCACATTCCAGGGGGCTTATTATTCTCTCAAAATCAGCCATGGCACTCCCTCCTCCTAGTCCTTTCCTCTCCTCAAATTCCTTGAGTTGAACACCCTTCAAATCATGTGACCAGATTTCAATGAGTCAGCTTCATGATCTTATTTGAGACTTGGCCAGACTAAGATTTCTACTCAGAGGGAAAGAGAAGATGGGAGAGGCTCAGAAGGAAAAAAGAAGAATCTTTTCCAAGACCCTCAAGAGACCAGTCTCTGGGGTATATGCAACCTGGGGCCCAAGCAAGGAACCACTGCTTTTGCACTCTCCACTCACAGCCACCTCCCAGCTGGCCAGAGCACAAACACTATGCAAGCCTCATCAGCGCACCCTGCAAGCCAGCATTCAATTCCATGCCCTTTTGGCTCAGATGCAGCCTCTGTATTATCCAAAGGCAGTCAGAACTCTAGACAGCCTGTCCAATCATCTGGACTTTAGGCTGCCCGAGCTGTCTGAATGCGACCCACAGATGGGAAAGGAAGGACAAGGCCTTTCATTTGGGTGAGTTAATTTAGACCCGAGCGACAGAGGTGACCTATAACCCAGCCGTCCTCAGAAGGCATGTCTCCTGGATCCACCGCCCTCAAGCTCCTGTTCAGATTCTCCAATGACAAAGAGCTGCTATGCTCTGCTGGTGCTCCATCACCCTCTGGCGGCCAATCTCTCTAATAACAACTCAAAGTTTGTTCCTCCTCTTCAGACCAAACCATGGATGCACTGCACTTGCCTTGTTCTTCTGAAGGCCAAACTCCCTCCTACTCTCACTCTAAGTACCCCCACCTTGTGCCTTACAGATGTCTAGAGGTCTCTCTAAAAGTCTTCCTGGACTCTTCCTCCTCCTCCCTATCCAACACTACTGTATGTCCACCAGCCAATCCCAATTCAAGTCACCTCACCAGCTTTATAGTCATCCTCCTGTCTTAATACCTGTGACTTAGTTCTCTTAAGTTTCATTCCTTATGGGTAACTTATAGGATGCCAAGGCTCAGGTCAAAAATGAAAAAAAGGAACTCTAGGAGGGAATTTGAGACTTAGACCTGGGAAGGAACACATCCTGGTCTGCCATAAAAGCCACTTCTACACACTGCATTCAGGTGCACAGGCGCTGCTTTCCAGATGCCATCCCTGACAAAAGCCCCATTCTCCTAAATGGACATGCCCAAGGCTCAAACCAAGTAACTGTGGATTCAGGGTTATTCTGCTAGAGAAACAGAAGTCTTTCTGAGCACTAGTGCCTCCCAGTCCAGATAGGCTGTCAAATCATCTGTACATCAGACTCCATGATCCCTAAGGAAAAGACCATTTAGTCATGTGGGAAGAACTATGTACCCCAAAACAGGTGAAGTTTTGGGGACCCGAGTGTCAGAAGCAACCTGTAACTTGACTTTCCTCATTGGACAAGTCCTCAGCCAGCCACCAGTGCCACCTCCAAACCCATCTCTGAGCCTGCCAGCATCAACACCAAACACAGCTGGGCATGTCACAGCTCCTCGTCTTCTAGTGGCCATAACCACTCTCAGCCTTTCAAATGCCAAACTTCTTCCTGGGCACACCAAGTTCTGTTGGCACTGCTCTTGAGCACCTGGGAGCCTGATTTGCTTCCCCAGTGCCCCGAACAGTCTAAGTGTTGATGGAGGGTGGCATTTTTCTCTCTAAATCTTTGACCTTCCATCCTGTTTCCTGTCTGTCACCACTCTTTCAACCTATCAGAAGAACACACTTCGAGTCAGACAACTGGTTTTACACTGTTCCCCATTACACCAGGCTTGGCCAGGCCTTATTTTGTGTCACCTGGTTTCAGGTAATGTGTTCCCTCGGTGGTGCTTGAAAGGAGGGAGAAGTTCAGAGGGAGGAAAATCTAAGGAAATTTGTAGAACACACTCAAGCGAAGTCTCCTGCATAAAGACAGCCTGCCTACCACAAGATGTTGGCTTTTACACTCACCCTTCATTGATGAACAGAAGCCCCTGGCTCTCCAGAGGCCAAAACACTGGACTCTGTAAAACTGCATGCCCAATATTCCAGCCAGCTTACTGTGTGTCCACACTTCTATTTCTGGAGAACCACAGGGCTGTATGAACCCTGAGGCCATGTACAATAAAGTGGGCTTTGGGCTGAGTCAACTGAAGGTGACCCTGATATTTGGAAGGAAGAACACATTCCTTTTTGCCAGGTGAGCCAATTCAGATTGGAGCGTGGTGTTGGCCTTGAAGTAAGCCCTTTTCAAAGGACACCTCCTGGAGGATACACCCAAGCCCATCTCAAACCCCATCTCTTAGCCTAGAGGCGCCACTACCAAGCAGCTCCTAACTTGGAACATGTTTTGCACTTCTTGGTGGCTATTCTCTGAAAGACGACTCATAGCCCTGTGCTCCTGCCCCCTGGACAGGCCCCCTGGATGGGCTGCCCTGGGCTTGCACATTTGATAGTACATTTAATTCCTCTTCTCACTTGAAGAACAAGCCAGCACCTTACAGGGGGCCGATTTTCCTCTCAAAGTCAGCCATGGCACTCACTCCTCCCAATCCTTACCCACCACTCTAAATCCTTAAGGCAAACCCATTCAAATCTGGTGACCAGATTTGAATGAATCTGTGTCCCACTTATCATTTCTGGGACTTGGCCAGAGCTAAGATGTTCCCCTAGGGGGGGATGAGAGGAGGGGAGAGGCTCAGATGGACAAAAAGGAAGAAAAATTTCAGAACCCTCAAGAGACCTGTCTCTGGGGACACAACCTGCTGACCAAAGAAGCACTGCTTTTGAGGATTCCATTCATGAACACCCTCCAGCTGTCCAGAGGCCAAACACCGTGCATGCCTGACCTGGGAGTCCTGCAAGCCCAGTATTCAATCCCACATATTTTGGGATCCAGTGTTAGCTTCTGCAGAATCTGAAGTCAGTCAGAACTCTTAGCAGCCTCACCAATCATTTGGATGTTTGTCTACTGGAACTGTTGGAAAGCGACCACTGATGTGAAGGAATTATAGGCAGGACATGCCCTCCTCTCCATGCCTATCCTGGAGGTGGGGGGGGGATCCACCATCCCCAACTCAAACCCCACCTCTGGCCTGGGATTCCCCCATACCAAGCAGTTGTAGAGCTCTGTTGCCCTCTGGTGGCCATTCTCTTGAATAGCATCTCAGAGCCCTTAACTCCTGCTTCCTGACTAGGGCTGTGGGTGCACCGCGCGTGTTTTGTTCACCTGATGGCAGAAGTCCATACTACTCTCACTCTAAATACCACCCTGTGATTTACAGAAGGCCAGATGCCTTTCTCAAAGCCCGGGACTCTCCATCCTCTTCCCTATGTCACAAAACTACCCACATCCAGCACGGATCCCATTTCACATCAGCTCACAGGCTGGACATTCTCTGCCCGCATTAATACACACAACGTAGTTCTCTCTATGGATGTCTTGGGGGTCACTTACAGGAGGCCATGGCTCAGGTAGAAAAAGAAGAAAAGGAGTTCCCATCATGGCTCAGTGGTTAACAAATCCGACTAGGAACCATGAGGTTGTGCGTTCGATCCCTGACCTTGCTCAGTGGGTTAAGCATCTGGCATTGCCGTGAGCTGTGGTGTAGGTTGCAAATGCAGCTCCGATCTTGCATTGCTGTGGCTGTGGTGTAGGCCGGTGGCTACACTCCGATTGACCTGGCCTGGGAACCTACATATGCTGTGGGAGCAGCCCAAGAATGGCAAAAAGACAAAAAAAAAAAAAAAAAAAGAAAGAAAGAAGAAAGAAGAAGAAAGGAACTCTAGGGAGGAATTTGGGACTTAGATCCCAGGAAGTACCATATGCTGGCCAACCAAAATGCTGCTTCTACACATTCCACTCAGTCCACAAGCACTGCTTTCTGGATGTCACCCAGGACAAAGCACCACTATCCTAAATGAACATGCCCAAGGCTCAAACAAAATACTGTGGATTCAGGTTATACCAATGGAGAACCCAAAGGCTTTCAGACACACCCCCAACCCAGATAGCCTGTAAATCATCTGGTCTTAGGGCTTGGTGACCCCTGTGCAAATGACCCCTAGTCATGAAGGAAAAATACACCCCTCTCCAGGAGATGTGTTTGGGAGCTGAGAGCCAGAAAAACCCATACCTCGAATTTCCTCACTGGGCACATCCTCAGGCTGCCATCAGCACCACATATAACCACCTCTCTGAGCCTGGTAGTGCCAACACCAAACAGCAGCTGGGCATGTCATAGCTCCTCATCCTCTAGAGGCCATACCACTTTGGCCAGTCTCATCCCAAACTGCTGCCTCCTGACTCCACCTTGTTCCACTGGCAATACCCTTGAGCACCTGTGAGCCAGATCTGGTCTTTCCCTCTCTCTCAGAAAAATAAAAGAGCATGTGGAGGGTAGCATTTCTCCCTCTAAGTCTTCCATGGGCTTGCCTGCTCCCATCTCTCAGAAATCCTTGAGTCCATCAGGGGAACAAACTCTGTGTCAGGCAATGGGCTTTTATGTTAGTTCCCTACCTCACTTCACCAGCCCTTAGTCTGTGTCACCTGGCTGCAGGTAACATGTTCCCTCAGTGGTTCTTGAAAGGAAGGAGAGGCTCAGGTGGAGGAAAATTTAAGGAACTTTGAAGAAGACCCTCAAGAGGGAGGTCTCTGCCATAAAGACTGCCTGCCAGGTAAAAGATATCAGTTTTACACTCACTCTTCATTGATGACCAGCAGCAATCCAGCTCTCCAGAGGCCAAACCAATGACTCTGAAAAACTGCATGCCCAATACTCCAGCCAGCTGCCTGCATGCTGAGAGTTCTATTTCTCAGCCATCTGGACTCTGCAGACCTGTCTAACAATGTGGGCTTTGGGCTAGCTGAGCCAACTGAAGGTGACCTTGATATTTGGAAGGCAGAATCCATTACTGGGTGTGCCAATTCAGACTGGCATGTCAGCTGTAGCCTGTAAGTAACCCTGTTTCAATGGACACCTCCTGGGGGATCCACCCCCCCCATCTCAAACCCCATCTCTAAGCCTGGAGGTACCACTATCAAGCTGCTCCTGGGCTTGGACCATGTTTCAGCACCCTCTGGCAGACATTCTTTCTTTTTTCTTGACTTTTTTTTTTTTTTGCTTTTTAGGGCCATACCTGTAGCATATGGAGGTACCCATGCTAGGGGTCCAGCTGCTACAGCTGCTGTCCTAGGTCACGCCACGTCAAATCAGAGCCACATCTGCAAACTACACCACAGATCATGGCAACGCTGGATCCTTAACCCACTGAGTGAGGGCAGGGTCAAACCTGCAACCTCATGGTTCCTAGTTGGATTCATTTCCACTGCACCACAACAGGCGCTTCTGGCAGACATTCTTTCTAATGACAACTCACAGCCCTGCCTCTGAACAGATCCCCTGTATGACTGCCCTTGGCTCCCACACCCCTTGGCAAGATTTAATCACTCATTCCCTCTAAGAACAAGCAAGCACCTTCTGGGGGGTTATTTTTCTCTTAAAGTCAGCCATGGCACTCACACTCTCCCCACCCCCTCAGTCCTGAGCGAAACCCACTCCAAATCAGGTGACAGGATTTCAGTGAATAATCCTCCCCTCATCATTTCTTTGACTTGGCAAGATGGTTAAGATTTTCACACTCAGAGGGGAATGGGAGGAGGGGAGGATGGAGAAAAGAAGAAACTTTTCAGATAACCCTCAAGAGATGAATCTCTGCGATGGATTCAACATGCCAACCAAGGAACAGCTGCATTTCCACTCTCCATTCATGACCACCTACCCAGCTCTCCAGAGGCAAACACCATGCAAGTCTGATCTGCAAAAACACTGCAAGCCCAGCATTCAATCCCATGCTTTGGGCTGAGATGTAAGCTTCTGCAGAATCAAGGCAGTCAGAACTCTTCAGAGCCTGTCCAATCATTGGGACTTCAGTCTACCTGAGTGTTGGAAAGTGACCTCAGATGGGAAGGGCAGGAAAAGGTCCTTCCTATCAGGTGAGTTAATTTAGACCCAAAGTAGAGCCTACCTGTAAAGTAGACCCTCTGCAGGGCATGTCCCGTGGGATCCACCACCCTCAACTGGAACGCCAAACTCTTGCCTGGGATATGCCAATACCAAGCAGCTCCTGGGCTCTGCCGGTTTTCTCTCACCCCTGCCAGCCAACCTATCAATAACAACTCACAACCATTTCCTCTGGCCTCTGGACCAAAGCCATGATGCACCAGACCCACCTTGTGTCACCTGATGGCTGAGCTCCCTCCTCCTGTCACTCTAAGTACCACCCTGTGCCTAACAGGCAGAGACAGATGTGTCTCTCAAAGTCTCCCAGGACTCTCCCTCCTCTCCCATCCAACACCACTACCCTATGTCCACCAGCCTGTCCCACTTCAAGTCAGCTCACTGACTGAAAATTCATCTGCCTGCCTTAATACATGCAATGTAGTTCTAGCTATGGTTCATTCCTCCTGGTAACTCACAGGAAGTGGTGGCTCAGGTATATACCAGAAAAAAGGAATTCCAGGAAGGAATTTGAGACATAGCTCTCAGGAACAGCATATCCTGGGCAGCCAAAAATCCTGCTTCTACACACTCAATTCAGGTCCACAGGCACTGCTTTCCAGATGCCACCCCCAACAAAAACCCATTCTCTAAATGGACATGCCCAAGGCTTGAAACATGTGGATTCAGGCTTGTACCATTGGAGAAACCAAAGGCTTTCAGATCATCCCCAACCCCAGATAGCCTGTCAAATCATCTGGTCTTAGGGCGCCATTGCCCCTATGCAAATAACCCCCTGGTCATGAAGGTAGAACTACAGGGGAGGTGTTTGGGGTCACAGGGTTGGAATGACCCATATAACTCTAATTTCCTCACTGGGCACATCCTCAGGCTGCCACCAGTGCCACCTGCAACCCCATTTCTGAGCCTGGTAGTGCCAACACCAAACAGCAGCTGGGCATGTCACAGCTCCTCATCTTCTAGAGGCCATTACCACCCCAGCCAGTCTCATCCCAAACTTCTGCTTCTGACCCCATCTTGTTCTCTTGGCATTACTCTTGAGCATCTGGGAGCCTGATTTGGTCTCTCTCAGTCTCTCTCTCCCGCAGTTCTCTGTCTCTCTCAGAAAAATCACAGGCCTTGTGGAGTTTATCATTTCTCCCTCCAAGTCCTCCATATGCCTCCCTGCTCCCTATCTGTCATGACTCCTTTGAGTCCATCAGGGGAGCACACTTTGTGTCAGGCAACTGTCTCTACACTACTTACCCACCCCACCCTGCCTTGCCAGCCCTTATTCTGGGTCACCTGGCTTCAGCTAAGATGTTCCCTCGGTGGTGCTTAAAAGGAAGGAGGGGCTCAGATGGAAGAAAAACTAAGGAACTTTGCAGAACACCCTCAAGAGAGAGGGCTCTGGCATAAAGTCAGCCTCCCTCCAAAAGACGTTGACTTTTACACACACTCTTCATTGATGAGCAGGAGCCAGCTCTCCTGAGGCCAAACCCCCAGAACTCTGGAAAACTGCATGCCAAATACTCCAGCCAACTGCCAGAGTGCTCATAGTTCTACTTCTGGAGAATCCCAGGGCTGCCTGAATCCTGAAGGCACATCCAATAATGTGGGCTTTGTTTGGCTGAGCCAACTAAAGGTGACCCAGGTGTTTGAAAGGCAGCATGATTTTCCTTTTGCTGGGTGAGCCAATTGGGACTGAAGAGGTAGCTGCAGCCTGTAAGTAACAACTTTTCAACAGACACCTCCTGTGGGATTCACCCATTCCCATCTCAAACCCCATCTCTGAACCTGGAAGTGCCACTACCATGCCGGTTCTGGACTTGGCTGGCATTCCCGAGCCCTCTGGCAGCCATGTCTCTAAAGATGACTCACAGCCCTGCCTCCTGAACAGAGCCCCTGCTGGACTGCACTGGGCTTGTGCACCCAAGAGGCAATGTAATCTCTCCTTTCGCACTAAGAACCACCAAGCACCTTCCAGGGGCTTATTTTTCTCTCAGTCAGCCTTGGTGCTCATTCCTCCAAATCCCTCCTTACATTTCTAAGTCACTGTGTGGAAACCACTCCAATCTGGGGAGCAGATTTCAGTGAATAAGCCTCCCCCTCTTCATTTCTCGGACTTGGCTTGAGGTACGATTTTCCCTGTCAGGGGTGAATGAGAGGGCATTAAAGGCTCAGATAAAAGGAAAGGAAGAAAAATTTCATAGAACCCTCAAGAGAGGAGCCTTTGCGATGGATGCAACCTGCAGACCAAGGGACAGCTGCTTTTGCACTCTCCACTCACAACCACCCTCCCAGCTGTCCAGAGGCCCAATGACATGGATGCATGTTCCACCAAAACACTTCAAGCCCAGGATTTGATCCCATGCCCTTTGTCTCAGAAGCAGCATCTGCAGAATCTGAAGGCAGTCAGAACTCTAGACAGCCTGTCCAATCATCTTCACTTTAGGCGACCCAGCTGTCTGAAAGAGACCCTCAGATAGGAAGGGCAGGACAAGGTCCTTCTTATCAGGGGAATTAATTTAGACACGAGAGTCAGAGGCGACCTGTAACTTAGCCCTCTTCGCAAGTCATGCCCCGGAGGTGTGTGGGGGGATCCACCCCCCCCCCCAAATCAAACCTCACTTCCGGCCTGGGAAACCAGGCCCAAGCAGCTGCTGGGCTTGACATGCTCTTTGGTGCCCTCTGGTGGTCATTCTCTCTCATGACAACTCAGAGCCCTGCCTTCTGCCTCCTGAACTTCAGAACCCTTGGATGGACTGCTGTGGGCCTGTGCACCTGATATTTGATTTAATCCCTCCTCTCACTCTATGAACAACCAAGCACCTTACATGGGGTTATTTTTTTCTCACTCCTACCAATTCTTCCCCACTCCTCTATGTCATTGAGCTGGACCCACTCCAAATCAGGTGACTGATTTCAATGTATCAGCCTCCCTCTCTTCATTTCTGAGACCAGGATTGAGGTCAGATTTTCCCCCTAAGGGGTGAATGAGAGGAGGGGAGAGGCTCAGATGGAAGGGAAAGAAGAAACTTTTCAGAGAACGCTCAAGAGTTGAGTCTCTGTGATGGTTGCAACCTGCTAACCAAGGAACCTCTGCTTTTGCACTCTCCATTCACATCACCTGCCTAGTTGTCCAGATGCCAAACAGCAGGAAATCTGCAAGCCCAGTGTTCAATCCCATGCCCTTTGGGCTTGGATGTCTGTCTCTGTGGAATCCTAAGTCAGTCAGAACTCTTGACAGCATGTCAAATCATCAGGACTTTAAGCTACCCAAGCTGTCTCAAAGTGACACCCAGATGGGATAGGGAGGACAGGGCCAGAGGTGAGAGTAAGAGGGCATCTGTAAGCTAGCCCTCCTCACAAGTATGTCCCTGTAGGATCCACCATCCCCAACTCCAACCTCACCTCTGAGCTGTGATATGCCAATGCCAAGCAGCTGCTGGGTTCTGTTGGTGCTCTGCCACCCTCTGGTGGCCAATCTCTCAAATAACAACTCAGAGCCCTTCCTCCTGCCTCCTGACCAAAGCCATGAATGGACCCTTGTTCCCCTGATGGCTGAATATTCTCCCACTCTTACTCTAATTACCACTGGTTTCCTTACAGAGGCCAAAGGTCCCTCTCAAAGTCTCCCAGGGCATTCCCTCCTCCTCCCTATCCAACCTCACTACCCTGCACCCACTGGCCAATCACACATGAGGTCAACTCCAGCACCTGGACATTTGTTTGATTGCCTTAATATACTCGATCTAGTTCCATCTGTGGATCATTCCTAGGGGGTATCTGGCAGGATTCAGTGACTCAGGTTAAAAAAAAAAAAAGGCGAAAAGGAGTGTGTAGAAGTGATGTTTTTGGCTGGTGAGGATGTGTTCCTTCCTGAGATCTGTGTCTTACATTACACCCCTAGGATGTAAGATATCACTTCTACACACTCCATTCAGGTCACAGGCACTGCTTGCAGATTCCACACCTGACCAAATCCCAGTTCTTGAAAACAGACATGCCCAAGGCTCAAACCAAATACCTGTTGATTCAAGGTCATACTGCTGGAGGACCCAAAGGCATTCAGAATCTTCCCCCTCCCAGGTAGCCTGTCAAGTTATCTGGTCTTAGGCCTCTGTGACCCCTATGCACAGTGACCACTAGTCATGAAAGAAGAACAATGCACCCACTCTCAGAGGACCTGTTTGGGACCCAAGAGTCAGAAGAAACCTGTAACTCGCTTTCCTTGCTGGGAACATCCTCAGGGTGCTGCAAGTGCCACCGAAAATCCCATCTCTGACCCTGAAAATGCCAAAACCAAACAGCAGCTGGGTATGACAGGGTTCCTCATCCTCCAGTGGCCATTTCCACTCCCAGCCAGTCTCATCCCAAATTTTTTCCTCCTGACTCCCCTGGTCCCACTGGCACAGATCTTGAGAACTGTGAGCTCAATTTAGTCCTCCTCCTCCTCCTGTCTCTTACAGAAAAATCAAAGGCCTTACGGAGAATGGAATTTCTCTAAGTCTCCTATATGCCCCCCTGTGCCCTATCTTTCAGCACTCCCTTGAATCCATCAGGGGAGCACATTTGAGTCAGGAAACTGGCTTTGTATTGCTTTCCCACTCCACCCCACATTGCCAGCCATTTTGTGTCACCTGGCTTCAGGTAAGATGTTCCCTCAGTAGGGCTCAAAAGAAAAGCAAGGCTCAGATGGAGGAAAAGCTTGGAACTTTGCAGAACACCCTCAAGAGAGAGGGCTCTGGCATAAAGACAGCCTGCCCTCTAAAGACATCGGCTTTACACTTTATTTATGAACAGCAACCATATGCAAAACACCTGGACTCTAGAAAACTGTATGTCCAGTACTCCAGCCAGTTGCCTGGGTGCTCTGAGTTCTAATTCTGGAGAGCCTCACGGCCAGCTGAGCCCAGAAGTCCCACCCAATAATATGGGCTTTGGACTAGCTAAGCTGACTGCAGTTGAGCCAGATATCTGGAAGGCAGAACTCTTTCCATTTATTATACAAGGTGGGTCAATTTGGACTGGACATTCAGCTGCAGTGGTTCATTAACCAATTTTTGCTGGACCCCTCCTGGAGGATCCACCATACACATTTCAAACCCCATCTCTGAGCCTGGAGGTGTCTATACCACTCACCTACCAGGCTTGGCCAGCACCTTGGCGCCCTCTGGTGGCCATTATGTCTAATGACAGCTCAGAGGCCTGCCTCCTGCCTCCTGAGCAGACCCCTGGAAGGACTGCACTGGGCTTGTGCCCTGGGTAGTTGATTTAATCCCTCCTCTCATTCTAAAACAACCATTTTCCTCTCATAGTCAGCAAAGGTGTTCACTCCTCCAAATCCTTCCCCTCTAAGTCATTGAGCTGAACCCACTCCAAGTCATGTGATCAGATTTCAATGAATCAGCCTCCCCATCTTCATTTCTGTCACTCGGGTCGAGGTAAGATTTTCACCATCAGGGGTGAATGAGAGGAGGGAGGGAAGAAGCTCAGATGGAAGGAAAAGAAGGAAACTTACAGAAAACCTTCACGAGATGAGTCTATGGGATGGATGAACCTTCTGAACAGGGAAATGCTGCTTTTGCACCCTCCATTCACGGCCACCCACCCAGCTGCTCAGAGGCCACACACTGTGCAAGCCTGTTCTGGGAGCGCCGAAAGCCCAGCATTCCATCCCACACCCTTTTGTCTCAGATGCAGCCTCTGCAGAATCCAAAGGCAGTCAGAACTCTTCACGGACTGTCCAATCATCTGGACTTCAGGCTACCTGAGCTGTCAGAAAGTGACCCGCAGATGGGAAGAGCAGGACAAGGTCCTCCCTATCAGGTGAGCTAATTTAGACCCAAGAGTCAAAGGAGACCTGTAACCCGGCCCTCTTCACAGGGCATGACCGTGGCTGATCCACCACCCCCAAGTCAAACTCCACCTCTGGGCTGGGATAGGCCAATGCCGAACATCCGCTGGGCTCTGTTGCCCTCTGGTGGCCAATCTCTTGCATGACAACTCAAAGCCCTTCCTCCTGCCTCTGAAACAAGTCCATGGGGCTGCCCTGGGCTTGTACACCTCAGAGCCAATGTAAATCATCCTTTCCCTCTAGGAACAATGGTTTCAGCTCTCCTAGGCAAACACCGTGCAATCCTGGCTCTGGAAAACTGCATGCCAAATTTTCTGACCAACTACTTGTGGGTTTAGAGTTCTCCTTTGGGAGAACCCCAAAGTCAGCCAGACGCCTGACTGCCAGTCCCAGGGTGTGGACTTTGGTCTACCTGAGCTGACTGCAAGTGACCCAGATGCGTTGAAGGTGGAACCATTTCCCTTTTACCTGGTGAGCGAATTTTGACTGGAGAGTCAAGGGTGGCCTGTAACCTTCCCCTCCTCACCAGACACCTCCTGAGGGAATCCACCCCTCCCCATCTCTGAGCCTGGAAGTGCCAACACCAAGCAGTTGCTGGGCTTGCCCGGTGCTTCAGGGCCCTCTGGTGGCCATTTCCTCTAATGACAACCCAGAGCCCTCCCACTCCTGCCTCCCAAACCAACCCATGGACTGCACTGGGCTCGTGCACCTCAGAGCTGATGTAATTCCTCCTTTCCTTCTAGGAACAACCAAGTGCCTTCCAGGATGGGGGTGTTTCCCCCTCACAGTCACCCGTGGCTCTCACTCCTCCCTATCCCTTAGCATTCCCTCTTAGTCTCTGAGCGAGCTGAACCCACTCCAAATCAAGTAACTGGGTTTACGCTAGATCAGCCTCCCCTCTTCATTTATGTGACCTGTCTTGAACTAAGATTTTTTTTTTCCCCCCCTTGGGGTGAAGGAAAAGAGGGAGAGGCTCGGACGGAAGAAATAGAAGGATATTTTCAGAGAACCCTCAAGAGACAAGTTTTGGGAAATGTGCAACCTTCCCACCAAGGAACCTCTGCTTTTCCACTCACCATTCACGACCACCCACCCAGCTTTCCAGATGCCAAACATGGTGCAGGCATGATCCTGGAGCACTGCGTGTCCAGTAGCCAAGCCAACTGCCTCTGGGTTCAGTTTTCTGCCTCCGCAGAACCCAAAGGCAGTCACCACTCTTGCCAGCCTGCCCAACTGTCTGGACGTTAGGCCACCTGAGCTGTCTGAGAGCGCCCCACAGATGGGAAGGCAGAAGAACAGGGTCCTTCCTCTCAGGGGAGGTAACTATCCTGGGGAGTCAGTGGTGCTCTCTATCTTACCCCTGCTCCCTAGGCATGTCCTGGGGGATCCACCAGCCCCATCTTCAACTCTGGCTCTGTGCTGGCACATGCTGATCCCAAGCAGCCTCTGGGCTTTGCTGGTGCTCTGGCAACCATTCTCTCTAATAACCACTCTGAGGACCTTCTGCCTCCTGACCAAACCCAGGGATGGACTGCACTAGGGTTGTGCACTTGACAGCTGATTTCCAACCTACTCTCCCTCTAACAACAACCACATCCCGCCTGACAGAGGGCAGTTATCTCCTCTCTCAAAGTCTCCTATGGCACTGCTTCCTTCTTTTCCAACACCACTGCTCTATGTCCATCAGCTGATCCATCCCACTTCATGTCAAGTCACCAGCTGGAAAGTCATCTGCTCACCGTAAAACATGTGATCGCATCTTAGCTAATGCCCTTTCCCTGGAGATGAATGAGAGGAAGCATTAGTTCAGGAGGAAAAATGAAGAGGCACTCGGGGGAGAAATTTGGCAGATAGATCCCGGTGAGAAGCACAGCCTGGCCAGACAAAACACTAGTGCTTTTTCACACTCCATTCAGATCCTCAAGCACTGGTTTCCTGATGCCATACATGTGACAGAAGGCTAATTTTGGAAACTGCATGCTCAGGAATCAAACCAAATATTTTGTGTTCAGGGTTATGATGCTGGAGAACCCAAAGGCAGTGAGACCCCAGGCAGCCTGCCAAACCGTTTAGTCTTAGCGCTCCACCAGCACTATGGAAATGACCCTTAGTTGTAAAGGAAGAGCCGCGTACCCACTCTCAGGAGAGGGACTTTGGACCCAAGAGCCAGAAGCAACCTGTAACTCACCTTTCCTTGCTGGGCACATCCTCGGGGTTCCACCAGCACCATTTCCAACCCCAGCTCTAAGCCTGGGAGTGCCAAACTGCAGGTGGGCAATGTCAGGGCTCCTTGTCCTCTAGCGACCGTTACCTCTACTGACAATTCAGATCCCATCCTCTGCCTCCCGATGGCAAACGGTTCTGTCTGCACTGCTCATGACCATCTGTGAGCCTAATCTGGTCCTCCTTTCTTTCTCAGAAAACTCAAGGGCCTTACAGAGGGTGGTGTTTCTCTCTCAAAGTCTCCCATATCCTTCCCTGCTCCCTATCAGCAGCCCTTGAAGTCAATCAGCCAAATGCACTATGAGTCAGATAATTGGCTTTAAATTATTTCCCCTCTATCCTCCTTTTAGCCACCCTTTATCTTATGTGACCTGGCTTTAAGTAAGATTTCCCCTCAGGGGTGCACAAAAGGAGGGAGAGGCTCAGATCAAAGAAAAATGTGGAAAATTCAGAGAACACTCAAGAGACAGGTTTCTGGGATGGGCAGAGCCTGCCCTCCAAAGGACCCCTGTTTTATACTCTCCATTGACTACCATCAGCCCTGCTCTCCAGATGCCAAACATCATGGAAGCCTTATTCTGGAAAACCAAATGCCCAATACCCAAACTGTGTGTGTTTCAGAGTTCTACCTCTGGAGAATCAAAAGGCAGTCTGAACCTTGAAGACCTGTCCTTTAATGTGGGCTTTGGGCTAGCTGTGCCACTTGAAAGTGACCCAGATGTGTGAAGTTGGCATAAGTTTCCTTTCACCAGGTAAGCCAATTTGGCCTGGAGGGTCAGTTGCGACCTGTAAGCAACCCCTCCTGGCAGGACATCTCCTGGGGTACCCAGCATCCCCATCTGCAACCACATCTCTGAGCCTAGCAGTGCCAACACCAAGCAGCTGCTGTGCTTGGATGGCACTTCAGCGCCCTCTGGCGGCCATTCCCTCCAATGACAACTCAGAGCACTTCCTCCTGCCTCCTGAACAAACCCAAGGACTGCCCTGGGATAGCTGATTTAGTTCCTCTTCTAAGAAGAATCAAGAGCTGTCCAGAGCGTGTACTTTCCCCCTTCAATTCAGCTGTGGCTCTCACTCCTCCCCATCCTTCACATTCCTCTTAGTCAATGAGCCAAATCCACTCTGAATCGGGTAAACTTTTTAAAAATTAATCATCCTCCCCTCCTAATTTATGTGACTTTTCTTGAGTCAGATTTTTCCTCAGGGGTGATCCAGAGGAGGGAGGGGCTCGAAGGGAAGAAAAAGAAGAAATTTCTCAGAGAACCAAGAGACAGGTCTGTAGGATCGTCGCAGCCTGCCCACCAAGGAAACTCTGCTTTTCCTCTCTTCATTCATGACCACCGGTCCAGCTTTCCAGGCCCCACGCAGTGTGCAAGTCTGATCCTGGAGCAGTGCTTGCCCAATATTCAAGCCAACTCCTCTTGGGTTGATTTCCCTCCTCCTCTCACTCTAAGAACCACCACAGGCCTTATATAAGACTGTGAGCTCTCTCTCTCAAAATCTCCCAGCACGGTCCTTTCTCCCTGTCCACCACTACCAGGCTGGTTGAAGCTTGCCCTGCTTCCAGAACAGGCCCCAAACTCACCCTCCCCAAGGTCACTGGAGTGACCCCTATCTGGTATCGAGGCACATGTTCAGGTCAAGACTGGAAAACTGATTTTACAGTAATGCTCTGGGCACAAGGAAGTTTCAGATGTTTGTGGGTTTTGACTGACACCTTCTCAGACTGGATGGAGTCATTTCCCACCTGAACTGAGACTGCCTTGGAGGTTTCTAAGACCTTTCTCAAGGAAAGAATTCCCCGTTTGGGCCCCCTAAGTCCATCAAGAGGGACAATGGGCCTGCCTTTGTTCCCCAAATTACTAAGGGAGTCTCTAGAGCTCTAGGAATTACATGGGGTTTACCCTCCACTTGGAAACCGCAATCCTCAGGAAAGTAGAACAAATCAAACCCTCAAAAGAACTCCTGGATTTCCCACTGTGGCTCAGAAGGAGAAGGTAGTTCTGGATCGTCGCATGGTGTAAAGCTGTGATTATTTCCCCCTCTCTCTAAGGCATATTTCTATTGGTCCATATCCCCCAGGGTGGTCTCAGAGCCAGTTCCTTCGGGAATGTGCCTCCCATACACGGTCTCATATGGACTCAACATGATTTATCCTTTAGGGACTATTCGCATTCCCACAAGTGCTATGGGGAAAGGGAGATCAAGCCTTGATGAGTGTCTTGACATAATTTGAATGTTTCCCTTTATTATTTATTTCACTGGAGTGTGTGTGTGTGTGTGTGTATATATATATATATATATATATATATATATATATACACATACAGAGAGAGAGAGATGGATCCATTTTTTCCCTATATAGGTTATTACAGAATATTGAGTATATTTCCCTGTGCTCTACAACAGATTCTTGCTCATTATCTATTCTGTACATTGTAGTGTGTATATGCTAATATTATTGTCCCAATCTATTCCCCCTCCCCATGGTTTCCCCCTTGGTAACCATAAGTTTGATTTCAAGAGCTGTGTTGTTTGTATTTTATATAGAAGTTTTGTATAATTTTACTAGATTCCACATAGAAGGGATCTCATAAGATATTTGTCTGATTTACTTGGTATGTTAAACTCTAGGTCCACCTATGTTGCTGCAAATGGCATTATTTCATTCTTTTATAGCCAGATAACATTCCATGATATATACCACATCTTTAGCCATTCCTCTGTCAAAGGACATTTACGTGGCTTCTATGTCTTGGATAGTGTCAGTAGTTCCACAATGAATATTGGGGTGCATATAACTTTTCCAATTATGGTTTTCTCCAGATATATGTCCAGAAGTTTCTTTGTTTTTTTGTTTTTCTTTTTAGGGCTGCATCTGAGGCATATGGAAGTCCCCACGGTAGGAGTCAAATAGGAGCTGCAGCTGTTGTCCTATACCACAGCCACAGCAATGCCAGATCCCAGCTGCATCTGCAACCTATGCTGCATCTTGCAGCAATGCCAGATCCTTGCTTAAATGATGCCCAATTTGTGCACAATGCACACTAGGCTGGTAAGTTCTAGGAGCCTAGGTATAACCATTCATAATATCACCCAGCACTGAGATAAAGGGGCAAAAATATTCCCTCCAGCAGGAGTAGGGATTGCTCTTGGACTAGAGCAAGGGGGATTTGGTGGCCCCCTGGGGAGGTTCTGCATACCATGAAATCACTGTACAAATCCTTACATGAGCCCCTGAGGACTTGCCTAAAAGCATGAGGGATGCTTTATTCCATAGTTCTCTGGACTCAGTAGAAAATATTGTACTTGACAGTAGGCTACCCCTTGACTACTTCCTGGCTGAGCAAGGGAAATTCTGCATAGTTATTAATAAAACCCACCACATGCATGGGAATAACTCTGGTCAGATTGAGGCAACCATAAAAGAGATGTATAAGCAAGCTCAAAGGGCACAAAGATATACCCCCAAAGGTCCCAATCCAAGCTCCATCTGGAATATGGTCAAAGAGAGCCTGTCTAGTTTAAACTGGTTTCTTCCATTTCTTGGCACACTGACTGCAATTAACCTCCTGTTCATCTTCAGGCCTTGCTTCCATACCTGCCTTGTCAACTTCGTTAGTAAAGAACTTGAATCCCTCAAACTTCAGATGATATTAACACAAGGGTACAAGAACTGAGAGCGCAGCCTTGTGAAGCTCAGACTTATGTTAGGTGGGCAGGGACAGTTCTGCACTTCTAATCCAGGGGAAACCTATGCTCATGTTCAGCAGGAAGCAGCCCCAGAAGACAGACCTTCCTCCTCAAGAATGGGGAGTAGTGACAAGGAAAGGGGGTGTTGTTGCCAGATCCAACAGCAGATCCTTGCCAAAGCCTGCAAACTTGAACTGGAGTTATCATGTATCAAGAAGTGAAAGGTCTGGAGACAAGAGGAGGAAGCTATAGGAAGAGACAAACCAGATGGAACCAGGTGGAATCAGGATGATGATGACTCTGGCCTCCCCCAGACTCCGAGTCTCATTCAACACAGATTTTGCCACATTAGCTACTAGATGACACACCTACTGGTGGTCGTGACTGGAAGATGCTGACCAAAAAAGGATAAAAGGGGGGTGGCACCCATTTCCAGGAAAGCCCTGACCCTTCCCTGCAGAGTAATGGGCAGGCCTCCCTGTCATTAGCCTCACTCCTCTTCCCTTTATCATTTACTCCTTAAAATCAAAGACCTCTCATAACTTGGCTGGGAACTTCATCTGTGAACTAAGGTCCTACTTATCCATTCTTTGCCCACAGAATAAAATCTGGGCATCCACCTCAGCTTTGTTTTCATTTTTTGTCTACGTAAACCCAAACTAGCATCTATTCTATGCTTTTCTTTTCTTTTTTAGGGCCACTGGTGAGGCATGTGGAAACTCCCAGGCTAGGGATTGAATTGGGGTTATAGTTCCTGCCCTGCACCACAGCCATGGCAATGTGGGATCTGAGCCATGACCTACACCACAGCTCATGGCAACTCTGGATCCTTGAACCACTGGGCAAGGCCAGGGATCAAACCTGCTTCTTCATGGGTATGATTTGGGTTTGTTACCACTGAGCCACAATGGGAACTCCCCTACTCTAGTAATTATTTTCATTCTTGTCCTTATACTAATGACAAGGATGATTGAAAATGACCACCTTAAAAAAAGAGACTTTGCAATATATTTATGACCCTTGTTTGTAAATCAGAAAAGTAGAACAATGCATCTTCCTGACTCAAGGAAGAAGCTCTAGCTCCACCTTCATCTCCCAAATTTGGAATTCAACTTAAACTCTTCCCTGAACCATTTGCATATGGGACATTTACACTATCTTTACGTGCTGTGTAAATACTAAAAATCTTATCATAAAACTGACAGTACTATGTACATTGTGCATCACATGTCCTTCCACACAGGTAAGCACAATACATATGTTTTATTACACATAATACATGATCATGTAATCATGTATCAATTATCTCCCTCATGTGTATAAGCGTGTACTTCAGCCTACCGTTATTACAGGACACACTAAACAGTTCAATCCAGGAATTCCCTCATGGCCTAGTGGTTAAGAACTTGGCATTAAGACTGCTGTGGTCCAGGTTACTGCTGTGGCTTGGGGTTAATCCCAGACCTGGGAAATTCTACATGCTGCAGGTGCCACAAAACAAAAGATAGTTCAGTCCTTATTAGATTCCACTCACTACAGAACATTCATGGGGTAACTGAAGTGATTGATAGTATATAGGACTATATTTATTAATTCTACATATCACATTATGTCCAAACATTTTCCAGTCAACACACTTATCATAACAACCAGAACATAATCAGAAAGCCTTGATAAATCATCAACTGCCCACAAATGTGCCTCTCTCCTAGTTCAGGGCCCAAGAATCATGGGGATTTCTATAAATGAATTATCTACCTATCCATCTATCCATCTGTCCACACTTGTGGATGCTGAAGTTCCAGGGCCAGGGGTCATCCCCAAGCCACAGCAGTGGCAATACCAGTCTTTAACCACTAGGCCACCAGGAAACTCCAAATGAATTATATCTTGCATTTGATACTTATTTTGGGGCCATTTTTCCCTTAACTTCCCACTTTTTATTCTTAAATAAGATATTTCAGTGGAATATCATATCAGCTTGTGTTCACATGTAACTGGCTTTATGCATTTGGTATTTTTAATTATGGAGGTGGCTGTGACTCAGCTGTGGCCATCATATGCCTTATCACAGTCAGGCGACTTGGAACTGGGATTAAATTGTATAGTATTTACCAACATGATCAACCACAATGTGTTATTGAGTCAATGGTCACAGGACATAGAGTAATTACACACATACACACACACACACAGAGGCTTATCAGGTAAACAGCTTCCCTAATCAAACCCTCCTACCTCCCACTCAATCTCATACTTCATATGCCATTATTGCCTGGCCAAACCCCCCAACAAGGCAAAGCATGCGACTACATAAGAGTCAACTAACCAATCTAACAAAGATATTGCCACTACTTCAGTGACAGAAAGTTAGTATAACTACAACAAAGCATCCTAATAATACAGATCAATTAGATATATAAGGCTTAAACAAAATGATGTCCCCCCTAGCTGTCATGCACCTCAAACAAAATAAAGTACATTTTAATAATCTCCAGAAGAAAATATATTAAATATTTCAATGCTAATTTTAACATAACAGACTACTACATTGAATACTAATATGTCACATAAATGCATAAATCTTATATGTGTAAAGGTCTATTCAACCTGATGAAGTAGTTTCACATTTAACGTGAGGCACTATCAATGACTAGATGAACTAACTCCATAAACATATGGGTGTTGTCCCAGTCTATTAATTTCTAATAAAATTAGACATCCTCAGAAAACACTGGTAAAGAACAAAGAGGAGTTCCCATCATGGCTCAGTGGTTAACAAATCTGACTAGGAATCATGAGGTTGCAGGTTCAATTCCTGGCCTTGCTCAGTTGGTTAAGGATCTGGCATTGCCATGAGCTGTGGTGTAGGTTGCAGATGCGGCTCAGATCCTGCATTGCTGTGGCTCTGGTGTAGGCAGGCAGCTACAGCTCCGATTTGACCCCTATCCTGGGAACCTCCATATGCCATGAAAGTGGCCCAAGAAATGGCAAAAAGACAAAAAAAAAAAAAAAAAGAACAACGAGCATAATTATCAGACATAAAAATCTTAGAGCAAGGTGTAACCTATAGGAGGGAAGAAGGGGGGTATGTTTTCTACCTCAAAAGCATTAAGTAATTTATACAAAAGTTTTTATGAAAGAAACAACTGAAGGAAGATTTAGTAGAAAATTAAGAATAAAGTGCTTAGTTGAATCAAATCATGAAGCACAGACATACTGCCCACCACCCTCCTCAAATGCAGAACACTTTTCATAACCTATTAACAAGTACCAAACATAAAAGGGGAAATAAAGAGTTCTTGCTGTAGCTCAGTGGGCTAAGAACCCAATTAGTATCCAAGAATATGTGGGTTCAATCCCTGGCTTTGCTCAGTGCATTAAGGATCCAGCACTGCCATGAGCTGCATTATAGGTCATAGATATGGCTCGGATCTGGCATTGCTATGGCTGTGGTGTAGACCAGCAGCTGCAGCTCTGATTCGACTCCTAGCCTGGGAACTTCCAAATGCCACAGGGTCCATGTTAAAAATTGAAAGGAAAAATGAGGGGTGGGAGGGAGAGGATTTGTGATGAGGTGAACATATTGCAAAGTGTGCTTGGATCAATCAAAATGTAGTTTCAAGAAAAGCATCTAGTTTATACTCAGGAGAGTTCATACTGCATGAATTCCTGGAACTAAAACTAGCCACAACTTCTGAAGTTCACCTATTGTAATTAAATTAAATCAAACCAAACATTCATTCAACATCTATTGTATAGAAGCTAAAATCTGGTACTATAAAGTACCATAAAGGGATGATGAAAGAAGCATTAAAAATACCAAAAATGTATCCCTTTTATCTTTTGCGTAATGATTTAACTAGAAAACAAAGAGAATGTAGGTTAAAATCCCTGAAACCAGATGAGCTACTTTGGAAAAATATACAAGAACAAACTCATTTAAAAGGCAAGATAGGAGTTCCTGTCATGGCTCAGTGGTTAACGAATCCAACTGGGAACCATGAGGTTGTGGGTTCAATCCCTGGCCTTGCTCAGTGGGTTAAGGATCTGGCATTGCCGTGAGCTGTGGTGTAGGTCGCAGACACAGCTTGGATCCCACATTGCTGTGGCTCTGGTGTAGGCCAACAGCTATGGCTCCGATTGACCCCCTAGTCTGGGAACCTCCATATGCCATGAGAGCAGCCCAAGAAATGGAAAAAAGACAAAAAAAAAAAGGAAAAGATAGTAAGAAGATTTTTGACTAGAGGTGACAAGACTGACAAGCCTGTTGACCCCTGGCTTTCCAGAAAAGTTTTGGTTCAACTTTAAATATGACTTAAGAACATAAGTTTTAATGTAAATTTATTTATTTATTTATTTATTTTATTATTTTGTCTTTTTGCTATTTCTTTGGGCCGCTCCCACGGCATATGGAGGTTCCCAGGCTAGGAGTCGAATCGGAGCTGTAGCCACTGACCTATGCCAGAGTCACAGCAACGCAGGATCCAAGCCGCGTCTGCAACCTACACCACAGCTCACGGCAACGCCGGATCCTTAACCCACTGAGCAAGGCCAGGGACCGAACCTGCAACCTCATGGTTCCTAGTCGGATTCGTTAACCACTGCACCACGATGGGAACTCCTTAATGTAAATGTTATTCTAAAACATTAGAATAACATTTTAGATACAGACTTTTAGACACAAGATACCACTGTATCTGGAGATTAAGCATACACCATAGTTGGCTAAAAGTAGCCACCAATTAGGAAAATATTCAAGGTCGACCACGCATTCATCTTAACACCAACAGCAACTAGATAAAACAATACTATTGACTAATTAATAGAAGAAATGCTGTTAATATGAGTAACAAGAAATATTTCTCCCTGCATAAGCTTATATCAGAACAGAAAACCCACTGATAGTTAAAATAAACCTAAACTAACAATAAACCTAAACTAATAATGTATTCAAATATTGTTAACCCAATGCAAGTATGCCTTTAAAAAAGGTTTTAAAAAGTAAAGGAACCTGGCAACCACAAACCATGCCTCTTTATAAAGAACATTGCCTCTAGCACTTCTGGTATTAGAGGCACTGCCTGCCCGGTGATATTTATTTAATGATCACCATATCCTGAGTGTGGAAAGGGAACACAGTCATTTTCTCTCTACACAGGGATTGTGTGACGGGTCAGACTAGAGTTTTACTGTCTCTTTAATCAGTGAAATTTACCTGCTCAGGAAGAGGCAGGAGTAGTATAAGACAAGAAACCCCTATGAAACTTTAATTAATTAGTCAATAAAAACTACATTAACTGAACTTTAAGGAATAACATAGTTTTTACTGGACTCACAATTTTGGTTGGGGTGACCTTGGAGAATAACGTTTAGGGTAACAGTGCAATCTTATTCTAGAATTCGACAATAGAGTAGTGACCTTGATGCTGGATCAGGACATCCCAGTGGCGTAACTGGGTATAATGGTCTGTTTGCTCAATGACTGGAGTCCTACGTGTTAGACTGGAGTGGTCCTGGTCGCTCTATCTATCATAGATTTCTCCCACTGTGAAAGGACAACAAGAGATGTAAGACCTAATTTTCAAAATGCCTTCAAACTAAATGATGATATAATCTACATTCAATTGATTTACACATGCTCCAATGCAGAACAGGGTGTGTTAGGGTTTGCAGAGCCTGGCAACTGCATAAAACTTAAAATTCTATCCACAGTAGTTCAAGTCCTCTTCCTAAGAATATGCTTATAATAGGCATTCTTTTACTAATTACCCAATTTTACTTGCTATAGCATTCCTTACAGTAACCGAATTAAAAATCTAGGCTATCTACAAACCTGGAGAGAGCCAAACAACATCAGCTCCTATGGATTATTATAACCCATTCCTGATGCAGCCCAATTATTTATTAAAGAACCACAATGGCCATCCTACCATCATCAATGTATATTTATTGCACCAGTGCTCGCCTTAACCCTGGCTGTCGCATAATGAGTTCATCTTCCCATGCCCTATCCACTAATTAATATAAACCTAGGTGTACTGTTTATATTACTTATATGAAGCCTCACAACTTATTCAATCCTCCGAGCTGGATGAGTTTCAGATTCAAAACACACACACACCTGGAACTCTGTGGGCAGTAGAAATCTCATATGAAGAAACACCAACTATTATTCTCTTATCAGTCCTACTGCTAAATGGACCATTTACACATTCACCAGTAATTATTACACAAAAACACCTATGACTGAGTTTCCCATCCTGACCCCTGCCCAGAATTTGATTATTAAAGTAGAAATCCGGTGGAGACCCATTTGATTTAACGGAGGTAGAATTTAAACCTCTGTTTAGTTTCAATGTAGAAAATGCAGCAGGCACATTCACGCTGTTCTTCCTGGAGAGTATGTCAATATCATTCTCATCAACATTTTCACAACAACCCTATTTTTAGGAGCATTTCACAACCCCTATAAGCCAGAATTGTATACGGCCAATGTCATCATTAAAACACTCCTAACAATCCCCTTTCTATGAATTTGAGCATCCGACCCATAATATTGATACAATCAACGTATACATCTATTATACATTTTTTACTGTTAACATTATGAGAAGTGTACCAAAGTATGTGAGCAGTTTCACCACCTATCTTCACATCAGACATCCCCCCACAAACATGAGACATACGTCTGACAAAAGAGTTATTTAGAGTAAATAATAGATGTTTCCTAGAATTGTAGGAATTGAGCTGCTGTTAAGAGTTTTACATGCTCCTTGTCACCACGTTACACCACATGCTACAGCAGGTCTACTAAGTGAGCTATTGGGTCCATACACCCAAGATGTTCTAGATGTGTTGTGTTACATCTTCATGTACTAATAAACCATACTGTTTTTGCTATCATTTTACTGACCATTATCTCAGGGAGCATAATTGTAGTAACAGGCTCATAATAGTTAACATTATCCTCATTCTAATAAAAACATTAAACCCTAAGCTGTAGAAGCATCTAACAGATATTTTCTGAAACAATCCGCCACATCAATACTACTTATGACGGCTGTTACTGTTAATCTCATATACCCTGTCCAGTGAACACAATAAATTATAAAAACCTTTAGTCCAACAGCATCCACAATCAAAATAGCTTTTGTCATAAAATTAGGATCTTCCTCATTTTATTTCTGAGTCCTTGAAATAACACAAAGCAGTTGATGAGCAGTAGGCCTGATGCTATTAATGCGACAGACTTGTATCCAAATCTCACCACCCATCATCACACTGTTGGTTACAGCTGTATTATGAATCATAACTGGAGGCTGCAGGGAACTCAACCAAGTTCAACCACAAGAATTATGGGCTCCTCATCAACTGCCCACATATAATGAGTAACAGCTCTTATGATGCATAATCCAACCACAACCATCCTAATGCAATGATTTATATAGTAACAGTCTTCTTACCATTGATGCACAGCTTATGTGGCACAACAGTATCGTTATCACACACGTGTAACAACACACCTCCCATCACAACCCTCATCTTCATAATTAGAGCATCATCAGGAAGGCTCCCACCATGAGGGTTTTTACCCAAGTGAATACTTATGCGGGAGATAACAAAAATAAGGAGTTCCTGTCGTGGCTCAGTGGTTAATGAATCTGACTAGGAACCATGAGGTTGTGGGTTTGATCTCTGGCCTTGCTCAGTGGGTTAAGGATCTGGCGTTTCTGTGAGCTCTGGTATAGGTTGCAGATGTGGCTCAGATCCTGCGTTGCTGTGGCTCTGGTGTAGGCCGGCAGCAACAGCTCCAATTTGACCCCTAGCCTGGGAACCTCCATATGCTGTGGGAGCAGCCCTAAAAAAGGCAAAAAGACAAAAGAGAGAGAGAGAGAGAACAAAAATGATAACATCATTCTACGTACACTGATAGCCATCAGAGAATGACTCAGCATGTATTTCTACTTGTGTCTATCATTCTCCAAATCACTAACTATATTCCCATCAGTAAACATAAAGCTAAAACAACAATTCACTCACACAAAGCAAATAACCTTTCTGTCATCACTAACTGTAACATCCACACCATCACAGCCTTAACACCCATTCTACTAGTAATGGGCTAGGAGTTTAGGTTAGTTTAGACCAAGAGCTTTCAAAATTCTAAGCAAGTACAATTTACTTAATTCCTGAAAATAAGGATTACAAAACACTTGAAGATGGGTTTCCACCCCAGGAAATTTTACTTAACAGGTAAATACACTCTCATCTTTGAGAACAAAGAAAAATCTGGGAAAGCACCTGAAAAATTGAGGCTTCTTTGAATTTGCAATTAAGTTAGTTGATTCATCACAGGATTCAGCAAAAAGGGGCTCACGCTCTTTCATTTGGTTTCTACTCTAATGCTTGCTCAGCCGTTTTGCCTGTGTTCATCAACTGCTCTTTTCAACAAATCACAAGTGTATTGTCATTGTACTATTTGGTGCCTGAGCTGGAACAGTAGGCAACACCTTAAGTCTATTAATCCATGCTCAGCTATGCTAATCTGGAGCCTACTTGGAGATGACTGAATCTATAGTCATAGCAGCCCTCGCATTTTTAATGCTTTCTTTATAGTTTTACCCATTATGATTGGAGGTTTTGGAAGTTGTCTTGTCCCACAAATACCTGGGGCAGCTGTAGCAGCATTTCCCCAAATAAACAATACTAGCTTTTGACTACTTCTCCCTCATTCCTACTCCTACTCATGTCATCAGGAGTAGAGCTGGCTCTGCACTGGTTGAAACGTACATCCACCTGAAGCCAGAAATATGGGACATGCAGAAGCCTCTGTAGACCCAACCATTTTCTCCTTGCTTTTAGCAGATGTTTCCTCAAATCTTGATGCTATTACTTTTATGACTACAATCTTTAATATGAAACCACCAGCCATTATTCCAATACCAAACACCATTATTTGTTTGATCTGCCCCAGTTATAGCTGTATTACTATAATTATCACTCTCAGTCCTAGCAGCCAGAATTACCATACTGTTAGATCAAAATATAAACACTACTTTCTTTGACCCTGCAGGAGGAGACCCAATCCTATACCAACATCTATTTTGATTCTTTGGTCACCCTGAAGTCTATATTCATAGCCTACCAGGGCTTGGAATAGTCTCACATATCATTACATACTATTTAGGACAAAAACCACCTTTCAGATATATGGGAATGGCTTGAATCATGTCCATTGGTTTTTTAGGGTCTGTCTTGTGAGGCCATCATACATTTGCCACAGGGAGAGATGTCAGCCCATGAGCTTACTTTACATCAGCTGCCATAACTATTGCTATTCTTACAGGAGTAAAGATATTCAGCTGATTAGTAGCTCTTCAGAGAGGGAGTAGAACATGATCTCCCACTCCATCATGAGCTTTAGGATTTTTATTTTTATAACAGGTGGTTTGACAGGAATTATCTTAGCCAGTGCATTCAGGGACATTGTTCTACATATGATGTAGTAGCACACTTCCATTATGCAATGTCAGCAGAGCCATCTTCGCTATTATAGGAGGCCCCATACGCTGATTTTCACCGTTCTCAGGCATATGCTTAACTAAACATGAACCGAATTTCACTTCACAATGTCATTTGTAGGAGCAAATAGGACCTTCTTCCCACAGCACTTTCTTGGCCTTTCAGGGATGTCATGACATGACTCCAACTCCCCTGACATGTACACAACATGAAATGCTTCCCCTCTAGGCTCATTCACTCAGTAACAGCAGTAATGGTAATTATGTTCATACTTTGAGAAGCATTTGCATCCCAATGAGAAGTTTCATCAGTGGAAACTCCTACTGCTAATCTAGAGTGGTTACATTCTCCACGTCAGAGGTTTGAAGAGCCTACCTATGTACATTTACAATAAGGAGTGAAGAGGGAGTTTCTCTGTGGCTCAGGAGGTTGAGAATCTGGCATTGTCACTGCTGTGGCTTGTGGTGCAGATTCAACCCTGTCCAGGAACTTCCACATGCTGCAAGGGCGGCCTAAAATAAATCAATGGAAAGAAGGAAGGAATTGAATCCTTGTCAACGGTGTCAGCCAACACCATGACTGTTATGTCTTTCTCCACGAGTGTGATTTCATGTAAAAAGTACATAACTTTGTCAAAACTAAATCATAGGCAAAAATCCTGCATATCCATTTCACGCAGGCTCTCAAGAGGCAACATCATCTAATGTGAAAAAATTTTTCATGACCACACATTAATAGACATTTTGGGGAGTTCCCTTGTGACAGAGTGGGTTAATGATCTGGAGTTGCTGCTGCAGTGGCTGGGGTTGCTTCTGTGTTGCGGGTTCTATCCCTGATCCAGGAACTTCCACATGCCACTGGTGGGACCAAAAAAATATTTTTGGATAACTTCTCTAGTTTTCTATATTATTTCACTAATATTGACAACTAAACAGATTCATACATGTACATTAGATGCACAAGTAGATAATTTGAACAATTTACCAGCCAACATTCTCAATTTTTTTTCTTTTTCAGCCTCCCCATGGTAAATGCAGTTCCAGGGCCAGGAATCAAATCTGTAGGCCACAATTGCAACCTACACCACAGCTGTGAAAACACCAGATCCTTTAACCACTATGCTGGGCAGGGGATCTAACCTGCACTGCAGAAATGCCACCAATCCTGTTGCACCATAGAAAGAACTCCCACCATTCTAATCTTAATTGCCCCATTGTCATTGTAAGTCCCATACATGATACATGAAATCAGTAACCCTTCCCTAAACATAAAAGCTACAGGTCATCAGTGATACTGAATCTATGAATACACAGATTATAAGGATATAAATTTTGACTCCTTTGTAACCCCCACATCAGATCTAAAACCAGAAGTATTATGACTAACAGAAGTCAGCAATTGAGTAGTATAGACAGTCATCAAATATTAATTTCCTCTGAAAATGCTTTACATGCATGAACTGCTCCCTCCTCAGGCCTGAAAAGAGCTGCCCTAACAGGATACCTAAATTAAAGGACCCTGATATCGACCAGGCCAGTGCTGTGGCCAGTGCTCAGTAGAAGTCATTTTCATGTTCAAGATGGGACAGAGGCTGACAGCGGAGAGGTGGGTGAATCCAGAGCCCATGGTGAACATGCCTTCTGAAGTCCAGGAAAGGAACGGGGCCTCTGGGGCCCCAGGCCACCCTCAATGCCCTTCTGAGTTGGGTAATGGGAACATTCCATGTGGGTGACAAAGTGGCCTGATGCTGACACTGTCCTGTGTGAACTCCATGCTCTTGGTATCACACCCCATCCTCTGCGCGTCCCCCCTGCAGGGTCTTTCCTGCCTCAGGACAGAGACCACCTGGCAAGCAGTTGACCTGTCCGCAAACAGCAGAGGTTTCTGATCAAATGGGAGCCCTGAAGGTGAGAACTCATGGACGGAAGTGGCCCGTGGTGTCGGGGCTGCCAGAGGGGGTGGGGAGGGAGACTTTCATGGTTGTGGAACCTCGGGTTTAAAAGCTGAACTATTCTATGGATAGTGTGAGGGCTCCACAGAAAGGTGAGTGTACCCGATGCCTTAAAAACCTGAGCTTAAAATGGTGATGAGGGTGTGACGTGTGCTACAGTTCACTTAGACTTAGAAATGATGCCTTGGGAGCTCCTGTCGTGGCTCAGTGGCTGTGAACGTGACTAGCGTCCATGAGAGTGCAGGTTCAATCCCAGGCCTCGCTCAGTGGGTTATGAACAGGCATTGCTGGGGCTGTCATGTAGGCCGGCTGCGGCAGCGCTGATTCCACCCCCAGCCTGGGAACCTCCATATGCTGCGGGTGTGGCCCTTAAAAGGTAAAACAAAACAAAGAAACCCCTGATGTCTTACTCAGATTCCAATTTGAATCCTGTTTATGACAAATATGGGAGGCCCAAGCACGGTCCCCCACCAAGGAGGCCCTCATGGTACTTTCATGCGGCACATGGGGAACATTCTTAGGGGGGCTAGTCTGTGCTCCTGGAGCTCTGTCCGGGGGAACCCAGGCAGCAGTGACACGAATGGCTTAGACATGTGATAGACTATGATATTAGCAGGATACCACCAAGGGTTGTCACTCAGCCGAAATTTGAGCCACAACCACTCAAAGGTGCTTGTCCTCATTTGATATGACAAGAGAAAGAGAAGAAAGGGGACCACAGGTTCCTCAGAGCAACACCCTCAATTCATATGTTTAAAACTTCAGGGAGGACAAGAAACACTGGAGGCAGAGAGAAGACATGGGGTCTCCCCTGAACCAGAGCCTGACCCATGGATGGGGTGAGACCCACAAAATCCCCAGACCCAGCACCAGGGTGACCTCACCTCTCCAGACCCTGCACCTGGGGTCACAGGTCCCCTTGGCCAGGATGCTAGGGCTGTGCTGAGTGGGCCCCCAACATGGGAATGAGTCAGGTCCTGGGACCTGCTAAGACAGCAGAAGGAGTGTAGGGTCTGCCTCCTCCCCTCTTTTCAGTTTGTCCCAGGGAAGTCAGTCTCCACCTCTTTTCCCCTTGGTTCTGGGCAATTTTAATTGCTTTTAGCCATTTATGCTTGGTTCTAGCAGGCTCAGCCATTTCTTGTCTTGCTGAAGTACTGAGACCACTCCCTGGAAGGCAGGGCTGACACAGGAGGTGCAGGACTGGATGCTGCTGAGCAAGGATAGGCAACTAGAAGGAGACCCCAGAGGCAACTTCCCCTGCTGCTGGTTGGCCTTACACCCAGACCCACGTGCCCAGCAATCAACTCACCAGGCAAACCTGCCTCCCTCCTCACCCTGTGAATCCTGTTTATTTTTTTAATGGCTGCACCCACAGTATATAGAAGTTTCTGGGCCAGGGATTGAATATGAGCTGCAGCTTAGACCTATGTTGCAGCTGCAGCAATGCCAGATCCTTTAATCCACTGTGCCAGGCTGGGGATTGAACCTGTACCATCACAGAGGCCAGAGATGCTGCATACTCTTTTTTTCTGAGGGCCACACATGTGGTATATGAAGTTCCTAGGCTAGGGGTCGATTGGTGCTATAGCTGCCAGCCTATGCCACAGCCACAGCAATGCCAAATCCAAGCCACATCAGTAACATACACCACAGCTCGAGCCAGTGCTGGATCCTTAACCCCCTGAGTGGGGCCAGGGATTGAACCTGCATCCTCATGGATACTGATCAGGTTCATTTCCACTGAGCCACAATGGGAACTCCCTGCAGTCAGATCATGAACCCACTGCACCACAGCAGGAGCTCCCTGATGAATTGGTTTAATTATGAGGGAGCTCACCTGAGGAGCCTCCACCAGCCCCAGGGAAGGTGAACCTACAGGGGAAAGGACTAGGCTCCCCCCACCTCCTAGCAATGACCCCCAGGCAGGGCAGAGAACCAACCTTAGAGCAGAGGCCGTGACCAGACAGGTCCACCTCAGCTCCAGATCTGACATCTAAGCACAGACATTTGGACAGAGGCACAGACCTTCCCAGGACTGCGGCCAGTCTGGGTTTCCACCTGGGACCCCATGTCCCCCTCAAAGCTCTCAGGAATGAAGCTGGGTCTCTACCCAGGACCCCACATCCTAGTGTAGGCCGAACTTGGTCATGTCTAAAAACGCACAGTGTAGACAGGGCACAGAGACATCTAAATCTACCATGCAGACAACTCAGTTTTAAAGTAGTTTGGGGCTGCTCTTCTGTGGGTCACATGTCACACAGGTGGGGTCTTTCACCTCTGGACAGGGATTTGCCCTTGGTGGGAGTGGGATGTCCGTTTCTTGGAGAATAAATCAACTTAAGGCTCCACATTTCACTTGCATCAGCGAACTGCACAAAATACTTGTCATTAAGCATTTCAACATGCAAAACAAAAACACTACCAATTTCTCTGGCCGTGGTCAGGACTCAGATGTCAGCCCAGGCTCCCACAAGGGCAAACCAGAAGTGGCCCAGTTCCACTATTCCAGGTCCCCTCCCGATCATCCATCCTGTTGACAACTAAAATGACCCAAACACATACACTAGATGCACAAGTAGGGCAACTTGAACCATTTGCTAAGCCGCCATTATAATCTTAACTGTCCTATCATCATTGCAAATTCTTTATATAACACATAAATCAATAATTCTTCCCTAGCCATTACACTATCTGTCATCAATGATACTGAAGCCACAAGTACAGATTGTGAAAACTGAAGTTTTGGCTCCTCTATGATACCCACATCAGATCTAAACCCAGGAGGATTATGACTGAAAGAAATCAACCACCAAGGACCGCAGTCATCAAATACATCCTCTGGAAATGTTTTACCCTCCTGAGCTGCTCCCCTTTTATGCCCAAAAACAGAGGCTACCCGAGGACACCTAGATGACAGGGCCCTGATACCCGCAGGGCCAGGTCTGTGCTGTGGACAGTGACCAGCAGAAGTGCACCCGCTGCCCACTCAGGGGGATTACCTGCCTCTGGCAGTTTCCACGGCCCTCCTCTGAGGGGACCAGCTCACAGGGCCTCCGCTTAGGAAGATTAATTTTGTGAGCCTTCCCTTCAGTGGGATTCAACCTTCAAATCCTTTCTTCCATGGAATTTGCCTTACAATCCTCTGTTGGGGTCATGCAACAGGCATTCCCCCCTGAAGTGGGTTTAGGCTCATGTCAGAAGGTCACACTTACCACCTGCTCGTCCACTCCCAGCTCAGACCCAGAAAGACCCCCCTTGGTCTCCCACGCCATGGCTCTGCCTGGGCACCCTCTCCCCTCCCTCCTGGCCTCTCCCTCCCATGTCCCCTGAGGGTCACCAGGAGCTCCCGCCTGGGGTGGGCTGTCCACTCTGTCCTAAGGAAGCCTCCATGTCATCAGGTGAAAAAAGCAAGAGGTACTGATGGGGCCTCCCTCATGTGGCACAGTGGCCAGCACCCACCTACTGACCTTGTCACTCTGGATGAGCCTGGGCGGGGGTCCAAGGACCTGCAGCACTTCCTGGTTCTCATTTCATTCCAGCAGTGCCCCCAGGAGAATCACACTGAACAACTCTGTACCAACTGCAAAGGATGCTTGTTCACAAGCCGCTCCCAGTTCCCAGGGCTTATGAGGGCAGGCCCTGCCCAGGATATGCAGCTCACCTTGGCAATAACCCAGCAGCCCCTGGGGCTCATGAGGGCAGGTCATGCCTTGTATATGGAGCTCACCTGGGCAATCACCCATCATCACCCGGGGCTCACAAGGGCAGGCCTTGCCCAGGATATGGAGTGCACCTGAGCAATAACCCAGAAGCCCCTGGGGCTCACAAGGGCAGGCTCCTCCCAGGAAATGGAGCTCACCTGGGTGGGCACCCTGACAGTGACCACACACAGGAACCATATACAGAGACTTCACTGCAGACCCCTCTCCCAGCCCCGCTTGTTAGAGCGGACCCTGAGCACCTTAGAGCAGTGTCTGAACTAACAAACAGCAGCTTCTGGACAGGTCTGTGGCCCTGGACTTTTCTCCGTGCAGCCTCCCTCCAGTGGGTCTTCCAGAGGCTTCCAATGCACCAGGGTACCTGGCCCCTGTTTCCACCCACCTCCCCTCTTCTCCCTACTTCCAGGATTTCTCTCATGAGGAGAGAATCTTCTTGAAATAGTCTCCCACTCGTGAGCCAGTTAAAAATTAGAAAATGAGCTAGAGCTGCAGCCCCAGGTCTATCTTGACCCTCAGGACTCCACATGCTCTTTGTACAGAACCTGAGGAGCAAGGCCCATTTCCCACAATCATAGGCACCTGATGGGTTAGGGTTAGGGTTTAGGGTTGGGGTTAGGGTTAGGGTTTAGGTTCTGGTTGGGGATCGGGTTTGGTGCTAGGGTTTGTCTTGGGGTAAGAGGTTAGGGTTAGAGGCTTAGGGTTTGGGGGTTAGGATTAGAGGGTTAGGGCTAGGATTGGAGTTAGCTTGGGCTCACTGCTCTGAAAGACTTTGAGAGAGATATAGCCCATACTGGCAGGCGCTTCTCAGTATTAAAGAAAGAGGGGGAAGGAAGCTGACCTGCATGCATTTGGCTGAAGCCCCAGCAAGCGCTCTATCACAGCCCCAGCAGTGACAGAGACAAGCTCTTAACCAGGCAGCCATGGGGGAACTCCATGAGAGCTTTCTTGATATCAGTAAACTTTGTCTAATTCATCAGACCTGGGTTTGGTCAGGCCTCCATAGCCTGGTGTGGTACTGAAACAGAGGCTTCCGTGGAAAGGCAAGGGGGAAGTTTCACTAGGTCTCTTGAATGAAAAAAAGATTCAGGGTTGTCTTCAGGGCACCTGGGACTCTCTGGGCCAAGATGCCTCCTGTCAGGCAGAGGACACAGGTGCCCTTTCAGCATTGGATGTGGATTTGCAGCCTGGCTGGGTGTCACAGCGGTAAGAAAGCTTGGCAGGTTCAATGGGATCAGACAGCCTGTTGTTTCTCAAGAGGCAGGAGTCTGGACTAGGATACCATGGCTTGTGAAGTCGGAGCTGGCAATTTTGAAACCCCAGGCTGAGCGGGGGTTTGTGATCTGGATCAAGTGCCTGCAGGAGGTGAATGGAGAATGGATTGGTGAGCAGCTGCTCTAACCCCTGCGCCTTTTCTCTCAAGAGGTCTCCTGAAACTCCGTTCTTTTCTTTCCATATGAGCCTCTTTTTTTTCTCTCTATACACCTGGTAGGAAGACCTGATCAAAAGCCAGGTCTGGGGAATTAAGGCTGGTAGATTGATATAAAGAAAGCTCTCCCAGAGATCCCTCCTGGCTCCCTGGGTAAAGGATCTGCCTTTGTCCCTGCGGTGGGATTGATAACTTCTCTTTCTTGAAATCCGTCGATGGGCAGACAACTCACTCATGCTTCAGCTGAGGTAAAGAAAGAAAAGAAGGAAGAAACAAAGAGAAAGAAAGATAGGTAGGCATGAATGGATAATGTTCCTAAGGTCAAGAAAATCAATCAATAATTACATCCATACACAGTTACATTCATAAAAACATAGGTGCACAAATATATGAAAAATCGAATAAGGCTGTCATGACATGATGGGTTGGAGCTGAGGTTGTGAATGGATTGTTCTGGTGTAGGTTCGCCTCAGTGTCTTGGAAGACATTCAGCGAGACAGCTTACTTAGTGGAGCACTTCTCCGTATTTAAAGAAAGAGGGGGAAGGAAAACCAACGGGCATACTGCCCAAGGGCAATGCAGAGAGAGGAGGAAATCCTGAGAGTTGCTGTTAGAGCAGATGTCCACGAGACGGCACCAGAGTACCTTCTGGACCCTGTGCAGCTCCAAGGCTGCTTGCCTATCCAGGCTCAGAGGTGAGGTTTTTGGTGGGTTTGGTCAAAACCCCAGCAAATATCCATTGTTGGATAAGTTCTCTTGTCTTTTATATTATTTTACTAATATTGACAACGAAACTGATTCATACACATACACTGGATGCCTACGTAGGACAATCTGAACCATTTACCAGCTGCTGTTCTAAACTTTTAAAAAAAATTACATGACGTCTAAACCCATTTCTGGGTGGCATTATCTAGCATGACCCCAATTTTCATGGTTTTCTAGCGGCCGTCTTCTATTCAGGTCAGGGCAGAATTCTTACATTTCACAGATACATCACGATTGTGCCTATGTCTGCCCCTCAAGTCAATCTGATTATGTGACTCTGGCTCTTAAATGCCTTACTGGCTTCCTGTTACAGTGAGAGGGAATTCATGACACCTACTATGGCCTACAGAATCCACCACGATCTGGGATCCATTTTTTTTCTTCTTCTTCTGGCCACACTGCAGCACATGGAGTTCCCAGGAAAGGGATCAGATCTGAGCCGCAGATGCAGCCTATGCTGTAGCTGTGGCAATGCTGGGTTCTTAACGCACTGTGCTGGGCTGGGGGTGGAAACTGCTTCCACTTGCTCCAAAGACACTGCTGATCCCGTTTCACCACAGCAGGAACTCCCACAGTTCTAATCTTAACTGTCCATCTGCATTGCCAGTCCTCTACATGATACATGAAATCAGTCACTCCTCCCTAAAAACCACAGGTCATCAATGACACTGAAGCTGCTAATGCACAGAGGAGGAAGATTTAAACCTCTACTGCAGATCTAAAACCAGGGGAATTATGACTAATAGAAGTCGACAGCTGAGTAATACAATCATTGAATATTAATTTCACCTGAAAATGTTTTACAGTCATTAGCTGTTCCCTCTTTAGGCCCCAAAACAGCTCCTATTCCAGGATGCCTAAATTAGAGGCCCTGATTCTGACATGACAGGCCTATATTGTGGAGAATGATCAGTGCACATTGTTTTCCTGGGTTCAAGACATGACAGAGGGAGATGGCGGAGATGCGGGGTGAATCTGGAGTCCAGGGTGGATGTGCTGCCTGAGCTTCTGGACAGGAACATGGCCCCTGGGGTTCCAGGCCTCCCATCATGCCACCTTTGTGGAGTCTTGGGAACACTCTGTGTGATGAGACAGCCCACACACTTGTCATAGCTCTGATGCTGTGTGCTATGTGGGTCCCATGCTCTTGGGATCAGAGCCCACACTCCGTGGTCCCCCCTGCAGGGTCCTTCCTGCCAAAGGAGCAGAGACCACCCAGCAAGCAGCCTCTCCCCAACCTGCAGGGAGAGGGGAGCAGGGACACCTGAGTCCCCAGAGCACCAGTGGGGACAGTGATGATGCAGACGAGGCTCAGCCCAAGAGATGGGACCAGAGGGACCCACATGGCCAGTCAGGTCATGGTTCATCTGAGGCCCAAACACAGTTTGTCATATGCCATCCCTAAATGCAGGGTCTTGAGATGCAAACAGGCTGAGCTTCACACTGAAGGTCAGCTCTTCCAAACTGACCCCTCAGCAAACACTGCAGGAATCTGCTCAAATGGGGACCTGGAGTCCACAACACAAGGACCACAGAGCCAGGACTGTGGGGGTGGGGGGGTGGGGGGAGTGAGATTTCCACCCCAACTCCCCAGCCTCCCTACCTGGGTACCACATCCACCCTCAGAGTGACCCCACCCCCCCAAACCCTGTGCCTCGACTCACATCCCCTTGGTTGATACCAGAGCTGTGCTGGGTGGGCCCCCATTGTGAGCTGGGTCCCTAGGAGCTGCTAGGACCATAGAAAGAAATGCAGGGTCCATCTCCTCCCCCAACACTTGTCCCAGAGAAGTCAGTCCCCTCCTCTTCTCACTTGATTCTGGGTTATCTTTACTGTTTTTAAAGCTTTCATGATAAAGTTGAACACATTACCTTGACTCCGGCAGGCTCAGCCCTTTGGTCTCACTGAGGTGATGAGAAAACTCACAGGATGGCAGAGCTGAAAGTGAAGACACAGGTCTGGGCTCAGCCAAGTGGGAAGGAGACTCTAAAGGCCGCCTCACCTGCTGCCCTTTGGCCATAAACTGAGATCCACGAGCCCAGCAATCAGGGATAGCGCTCATTCTCTTTACAACCCTGGAAGTAAAGGCTTGATGAGTCCTCATCACCTCCCTCCTAATGGGACGCAATGGAGGAATATCAGAATCAAAATTTGGAGCCGAAGGCTCAGGAGCCAAATGTTCTCTATGATGATTTTGCTCAGGGACTGTATATTTAGGTTCCTCCAACAAAGGTGTAAACTCCCCTTCTTCTTCCTCCTCTAAGTCCTCTGGGGTCTGTGTTGGTTCTAAAACTGATTTGCTTCAGCTCCAAGTGCTCCAAAGGGACACAGGAATTGGACCGCCCTCATCGTGTACTATCCTAAGTTCCCTTCCTACCGTTTCCCATCTCCTTACATCCAACGTTTCTAATGTAAGAAACCAGTCACAACGTTTCTCAATAGTCTGAAAAAGTTTCACTTGTTTTTGCACCACCTTTTTTAAGGACTTGTCCTAACAAACAAATGTAAGGACTAGAGTTTCCTGCAATTACCTTATTTCCTGTGTTACCCCATAAATACCTGAGAGAGGGAACGTATGCACAGGGTTTTTTCTTTAGCGTGGCCACGCAAAATTCCTCCCTTCTCCTCAGGGCTCCACAGCACTTCCAGTGAATAAAAATTCCACTGTCGTCGCGGTCCTTCATTCCTCGTGCCCGCCTGTCTGCCCCACGTTGGGCGCCACTTGCTGAGACCAGCTCAGCAGGATGGGGCTGAAGAACAGGCGCTGTGGAACTTGAGGAAAAAAGTTAACATAAGACACAGAGACATTGATCTGAAGTAAAGGTGGGAACCGGGGGACCCAAGGTCTCAGGGACCAAGAGCACCGCCTTAAGAAACCACACTGCTTTTATTGTGTTTTTTAGGATTGCATCACGTGAGAAGGGGGTTGTAGGTTCAGGATACAGGTTTTTTTAAAAGCCACATTGGAGTTCCCATCGTGGTGCAGTGGTTAACGAATCTGACTAGGAACCATGAGGTTGTGGGTTCGACCCCTGCCCTTGCTCAGTGGGTTAACGATCCGGCATTGCCATGAGCTGTGGTGTGGGTCACAGATGTGGCTCGGATCCCGCGTTGCTGTGTCTCTGGTGTAGGCTGGCAGCTACAGGTCCGATTAGGCCCCTAGCCTGGGAACCTCCATGTGCCATGGGAGCGGCCCAAGAAATGGCAAAAAGACAAAAAAAGACAAAAAAGAAAAAGGATGGCGCATACATAAAAAGCATCATACTTAAATGCAAATACAAAGGAAAGGAAAGTTACCTTAAAAAAGAATCATTAGCATATGAGGAAGCTTGGCATCAGCTGTCTATGCATAGCATCTAGAGAATCACCATTGCGCTTCTGCAGACTGCGTGCCTATCTGCAGCAACCCTGCTTGCCTAGGTTTGCACCTTGGTTCTTCTTTGCTAATGCAAATCCAGCTAATGACCCCTCATAAACCCCTTGGGGCTATGGGGCTCCTCTTTTATTCTTAAGAGGACGTATTGTGCCATGCAAATGGTGTGCCAATCTGCACAGGCCTGGCGTGCCTAGACCAATGCATTAAGTCCTCATTCCGCTGACCCTGTGACTAACTTGTGCCTTTAGGTCTTTGTTCTTAAGCCTAAGTCACTCACCGTCACTGCGACTGTTTTTCAAGCAGGAGGATGGGGTAAAGTAAAGCAGGACAAGAGAGAGTTTTCAGCAAAGAGGCCAAGAAAATATTGTAGAAACATGTCTCGTGACATCTCCCCCTTTTTGTTTTTGTGGGAGGACAAAAGTAGATCTTGCAACTTTTTTCTCCATTACTTCTTGGATTGTTCGCTTCGTGCATCTATAGACTAAATAGAAAATTATTAAGAATCCTAGAAATGCAATTAATGATCAGATTATTCCTCCACCAAAATCTTTAAACCATTTTGAAGGGTTATTTTTAAATTTTCCAGAATATACTCCAGTACCTCTTTATGAGGTATATTTTGTAGAGAGGCCTTTTGAATACTCAGGACTCTAGTCTGCAGTTCTTTATATATCCAGAGTCAACTTAACTGAGAGACGTCATAAATGTCTCTTAGTCTTTTTCCATGATGTGACACTAGAATTCTACTCACAGGGAGTAACACAATAAGAAGTAAAAGATTCATTGATTTTCCTTTTTGACTTTTTATAAGTATAATTTCCATCCCAGGTTTGAGTATTTTTAAAGTTAAGAGTAATCTTCCATAAGTCAATTTGAGACTTGCTATTATCAAATTGAGGATAGGGAGGCACAAGGCCTGAATCTTTCCAATATGTGGGGCTTTTGGCTTTAATTATTACTTTTTGTTGGTCTGATTGGCCGGAGACCATCCAAGAGAGTAATTCATTAACAGAACACAGAGGTTGATGACCCAGACAGGCAGGAATCGGCTTCCCCTCAGGGGACCCATCCTGCACAGTTCCATAGGAACAATTAAGCAGTATAACCCCCTCCATTGTCCTGCATATATTTCAATGAATTTGATCTTTCATTCTCTTGAAGGTATCTGTCCTTTTTAAGGGACATAAAGTCCTGTCAGGCATCCCCATATTAACTGGTTTCACCTGACAGTAAGGGAAACTCCAGTCTGTAACTAAATATAAATCTTCACTAGTGGGCATATTTACATTTCCTGAAAGCCACATTTGAGGTTCAGGAGTTAAAGATAAGGTTTTTTTTCCAGTACAAATCAGCCAATTTTTAACCTTTACAATTTGATGAAAAAGTATCCCTTCTTTTTTTTTTTAAAAAAAATAGGGCAGTTTGTCATCCTCCAGCCCATGGACCCAGGAGAAATCATTAATAGATAAATACATGCACTGGAGCCTCACCCCATTCCACAGGCCTCAGTAAAGGAGGATTGGGGACATAGGCCCAGTAGGTATGATTAGTTTCTCCCGATGCTGCTAAGGGAATACTCACTGCGATAGAAACCAAAGTAAAGAGAGCTAGGACCAAATTATTTGGAGTGAGAGGCTTTCCTTCTCTTCTTAGTAGACTTTCAGCTTCTTGGGTGATATGTTTGATCTGACCCCAAGTGGGAAGATGAGCCCTTTGGGTCTGTGGCAGTGACACACGAGTTGGTGTCACAGATGTTGCTGCTGTATCCATGGTGGGCAGCTCTGGATCCCAAATCATGAATCTGGGTCTCTTCAGTATGTTCTCATCCATCATCCTTTTTCTGGGGTCTGGAGTCAAGGGATGCCTCATGGGCTCATTCATGATATGGTTTGATTCTTCTTGATGCAATCTGAGCAGTTTGTAATCCATGACCTGGTGAAATACAAGCATATCCCCTACCCCACTTAATAAATTTTCCCCGGGGACCAGACATTTGCTAATGGATGCTGTCACCAAATCAAGGGCTGTTTAGCCTGAGGAAAGTTAATTTTATTTCATTCTGTATTAAAATGTCTTTCTGCAGCCATATTTTCATCAGAGGCCAAGTTTAAAAAATTTAAAGTGAATAAGGTTTTGTTTAAAAGTGTTTGTTGTGACTTAACTATTTCTGTCTCCCCCTTTTTGTTTTTGAAGAGCCTGTTTTACATATAAATTGGCTCATTCCACTATAGCCTGTCCTTGGGGGTTGTAAGGGAGGCCAGTGGAGGGAGCAAAATGTCAGGCATCCAGGGATATTTTAAATTGAGAACTGATATAAGCTGGACCCTTATCAGTTTTAATTGCTTGCAGCAGGCCCACGACTGCAAAACAGGCATATGCCTGACGAATAACATGTTCAGCTGATTCACCAGATTGCGCAGTAGCCCAAATAAATTTACAGTAAGTGTCAATACACGCATGAAAAAATGACAACTTTTTAAAAGATGAATAATGAGAAACATCCATTTGTCAAAGAGCATTTGGGACAAGTCCCCTAGGGTTAATTCCAGGCTCGGATTGAGAGGGACTGATAGTAGTTTGACATGCAGGACATTGATGTACAGTTGTCTTGGCTTTAGCCCATGTTATTCCAAATCTCTTTTTAAGGCCTATGAACATTTACATGTGTTAAATCATGAAAATGTTGAGCGTCCTGTAACACAGGTGTCACCAAGTGGTCAATGTCTTTATTTCCTGCAACTAGAGGTGCAGGTAATTTAGTATGTGTTCTGATATGAGTAATATAATAAAATGGCTATCTTCTTTCCCTTACAACACTTTGTAATGCTGTAAACAAGTCAAATAACAAGATAGGTAAATTTTGTGTAATGGTAGCAGTTTCAATCGTTTTGGCAGCAAGAACTACATAGGCCAAATCAGAAAGAATATCGACTGGCTCAGGATAGTCCCTCAAGGCATGGATGACAGCAGTTAGTTCAGCCTGTTGGGCGGAAAGGCCAGGTGTTTCTATAATTTTAGACTGATGAGCCACATATCCGGCCTTCCCTTCACTAGTCCCTCAGTAAAGATAACAGGGGCTTTAATGATGGGTGAATCCTTCACTTTTTGGGGAAGAATCCATTGAGTTTGTTTTATAAATTGTAAAATAGGTTTTTTTTGGATAATGATTATCTATTGATCCTACATAATCTCCAAAAGCAATTTGCCAACTTATATGGTTTTGAAAACAATTTTGGATTTCCTAACAGTTAAACTAAAAATTACATTATTTAAATCCTTTCTGGACATTTGTACACAATGAGTGAGACCTTTTAGAATAAGTTGTGCCATCAGGGCAATGTATGGAGACAAAGATTTTGTGACATTATTGGGAAGATAAAGCCACTCAAGAATATTTTTTAATTGCATCAACATTCCGATGGGAAGGAGGGGTCCGACTCCTGGAGGAGCACGACATTGTTTTTTAGTATGTCCTGTCTTGCCACAATTAAAACATTTTTCTGAAAATTTGTCTTTAACCTTTAAATTAGCCACGGCTTGGGCTTGGGTGAGCGTCCCCACTGCCTGACAGGCCTTAATGTATTTGGCAATATTAGCTTTTCCTTTTAAAAATCCTATGGCCTTTCTGCAATCAGTATTTGCATTTTCATATGCTAACAATTGAAAAATAGTATCCAACACTTCAGAGTTAGTAATTTTTTTTTGTCTTTTTGCCATTTCTTGGGCCGCTCCCATGGCACATGGAGGTTCCCAGGCTAGGGGTCGAATCGGAGCTGTAGCCACCGGCCTACGCCAGAGCCACAGCAACACTGGATCTGAGCCACGTCTGTGACCTACACCACAGCTCATGGCAATGCCGGATCCTTAACCCACTGAGCAAGGCCAGGGATTGAACCGCAACCTCATGGTTCCTAGTCAGATTCGTTAACCACTGCGCCATGATGGGAACTCCTAATTTGTTGTTTTAATGCCTCTTGTAAGTGAGCTAGAAATTCAGTACAAGGTTCCTTAGGGCCTTGTAGGATCTTTTGAAAAGAAGTATTTACTTGACCCTTAGATACAATTTTATCCCATGCTGTTAAGCAACATTGTCTAATCTGTCCAATAGCCAAATCATTCATTCTCATTTGATCTTGAAGATTACTCCAAGGACCAATCCTTAACAATTGTTCCATTGTAATTGGAAGATGTTGAGCCTGATTACAAGTAGCAGTAATCTGTGCATAATCTTGCCACCAAGACTTAAATTGCAAATATTCACCAGGTGATAGCACAGCATGGGTTAAGTTGTGCCAATCAGCAGGAATCATATGATTTCCCCCAGCTACTCCCTGCATGATTTCTTTTGTAAAGGAAGAATTGACACCATAGTTTTGAACGGCCTGTTTTAATTTAATAATTTTAAAAGGAAAGGGCTCATGAATGAACTCATAAACTCCATCAGGGTGGGCGGGATCGAGGCTTGGAGCCAGTGTATCCCTGACAATTACTGGAAAGGCTAGATGTATGGTATCTGAATTGACTTCCCTTTGAGCCTGTAAAATTCCCTGTTGAATGGATGATAGATGGTGTTCAGGGATGATGCTCATTCTCTTTACAACCCTGGAAGTAGAGGCTTGATGAGTCCTCATCACCTCCCTCCTAATGGGACGCAATGGAGGAATATCAGAATCAAAATTTGGAGCCGAAGGCTCAGGAGCCAAATGTTCTCTATGATGATTTTGTTCAGGGACTGTATATTTAGGTTCCTCCAACAAAGGTGTAAACTCCCCTTCTTCTTCCTCCTCTAAGTCCTCTGGGGTCTGTGTTGGTTCTAAAACTGATTTGCTTCAGCTCCAAGTGCTCCAAAGGGACACAGGAATTGGACCGCCCTCATCGTGTACTATCCTAAGTTCCCTTCCTACCGTTTCCCATCTCCTTACATCCAACGTTTCTAATGTAAGAAACCAGTCACAATGTTTCTCAATAGTCTGAAAAAGTTTCACTTGTTTTTGCACCACCTTTTTTAAGGACTTGTCCTAACAAACAAATGTAAGGACTAGAGTTTCCTGCAATTACCTTATTTCCCATGTTACCCCGTAAATACCTGAGAGAGGGAACGTATGCACAGGGTTTTTTCTTTAGCGTGGCCACGCAAAATTCCTCCCTTCTCCTCAGGGCTCCACAGCACTTCCAGTGAATAAAAATTCCACTGTCGTCGCGGTCCTTCATTCCTCGTGCCCGCCTGTCTGCCCCACGTTGGGCGCCACTTGCTGAGACCAGCTCAGCAGGATGGGGCTGAAGAACAGGCGCTGTGGAACTTGAGGAAAAAAGTTAACATAAGACACAGAGACATTGATCTGAAGTAAAGGTGGGAACCGGGGGACCCAAGGTCTCAGGGACCAAGAGCACCGCCTTAAGAAACCACACTGCTTTTATTGTGTTTTTTAGGATTACATCACATGAGAAGGGGGTTGTAGGTTCAGGATACAGGTTTTTTTAAGTTATCTTAAAGGTCACATAGCCGGTTGCTGATTAAGCTTTTACTCTGACCTTTAGGCATTTAACAATCATTAGCAGGGTGTTCCCATCATGGTGCAGTGGTTAACAAATCCAACTAGGAACCATGAGGTTGCGGGTTCGACCCCTGCCCTTGCTCAGTGGGTTAACGATCCGGCATTGCCGTGAGCTGTGGTGTGGGTCACAGATGTGGCTCTGATCCCGCGTTGCTGTGTCTCTGGTGTAGGCTGGCAGCTACAGGTCCGATTAGGCCCCTAGCCTGAGAACCTCCATGTGCCATGGGAGCAGCCCAAGAAATGGCAAAAAGACCAAAAAAGAAAAAAAAGAAAAAGGATGGCGCATACATAAAAAGCATCATACTTAAATGCAAATACAAAGGAAAGGAAAGTTACCTTAAAAAAGAATCATTAGCAAATGAGGAAGCTTGGCATCAGCTGTCTATGCATAGCATCTAGAGAATCACCATTGCGCTTCTGCAGACTGCGTGCCTATCTGCAGCAACCTTGGTTCTTCTTTGCTAATGCAAATCCAGCTAATGACCCCTCATAAACCCCTTGGGGCTATGGGGCTCCTCTTTTATTCTTAAGAGGACGTATTGTGCCATGCAAACGGTGTGCCAATCTGCACAGGCCTGGCGTGCCTAGACCAACGCATTAAGTCCTCATTCCGCTGACCCTGTGACTAACTTGTGCCTTTAGGTCTTTGTTCTTAAGCCTAAGTCACTCACCGTCACTGCGACTGTTTTTCAAGCAGGAGGATGGGGTAAAGTAAAGCAGGACGAGAGAGAGTTTTCAGCAAAGAGGCCAAGAAAATATTGTAGAAACATATCTCACGACACGCTGTGACCAGCCCCGTGGGGCGGAGGCCCCCCCGCACAGGCTGACTGACTGACTTACACGGCCCTGGCCGCCAGGGGCCGTGTCCTGATTCCTTTCACCCCGAGGCTGGGACCTGCCAGGTGAAGCAGACGGCCCTGCAGTCAGTCCATGGGAGGTGCGGGGACACAGGTGCGGCTGCAGAGTAGGGCGGGAGCACCTCCTGTTACTCGAAAATGGTAGAAACAAGATTTTCACCATAACACCTGGAGCCATGGAAGGAATTTCCTGAGGTGAGCTTGTAGCACTGCCAGTCCACGTGGACACCCCTGCCCTGCTTACCCTCCCTCAGTGGGCGGAGTCGAGCCCTCCCCCCCAGACGTGGCCTCCGAGGTCTCCTGGGGGCCTCCCTGCACCCTGGGGATGTGACCTGCCTACGACCCTGGACACGATGCTCCAGCTCAGGTGGCCTGCAGAGGTCATGCAGAGGTCACGCCAAGGTCTGAGCAGTCTAGCCCCAAAGAAGCAGCAGATGGACCTGGACACAGGTATGTCCCCTGTGCACAGCTTGGTCCCTACCAGCACGTGTGAGGTCACCTTCTTAGGGCCATGGTCCCTGTCCTGCTCGAGGAGCAAGGCCTGCCCACCCCCTGGCCCACGTCCCTTTGCTGTGATACCTGCAGGACTCACATCTGTGCCTCCTGCCGCCCTTTCTCCCTCCTGTGAGGCTGTCAGCATAACTGACGCACCCTGGGCTCCTCCAGCTGCTCCTGTCCATGCACTGACCCTGCCCAGGACTATGCTGTGTGGTCATTTGCTTCTCTGTCCTCAAGGCCCTTCTAGTTAATGGACTGTTTAATAGTTATTAGGACCAGGGGGCCTCTATGCTGTTAGTCCCCAGACAATGAACACCGATGTGTTCCTGGCACCCATGAGCCTGGTGCCCTTTTCATGAACCGCGACACAGCACGTCCTGCTTCCAAGTACCGCTGCCCCATGTTCACTATAAATTCTTCCCGTGACCCCTCGGCCATGCAGGTCAAAGCAGCAAATGCTTCCAGTCATCCATCTGTTCCTGCTCTCACCCTGCAAGTTACCTGATAAGAAATCAGGCCAGGAATTCCCTTGGCAGCCACGTTCTCACTCTTTGGGCCCTGTCTCACCTGCCCCAACCTTGGCCTGAATTTGTTCCCACCCCCTGTTGTCCCCTCATTGGCCTTGCTCTTGTGAGCAGAGCAGGACAGTGTGGTCAGTGGTCACTGCATGGGACACACTGGCAGGCACCTGGTGGCCCCTCTGTGCCTGTGCTGACCTCATGGAAAGGGCATTGCACCTGGGCATGTGGTGCAGGTTTACCTGCCCACAGAGAGGCTGGACCTCTGTTCCTGGCTCCAGAGGTCACTTTGAGTCTCATGGGAGTGACTAGGCTACATGGGCCTGGCTCCAGGCTGGGCTCTGCTGACAACATGGTGTGTGGTGGGGCTTCCTGAGTCCCCACAGGGCTGGAGGCCAAGGTCAGACACGTGGTGGTTCCTTTGTCTACCTGTCAGGCCCCCCCTAATATTCCTTGTACGTCCATCCGTGGGTACCTAGGAAAGAGACTGAGTGTTCTGGACTGAGTGGTTCGAAGACAGGCTGGTCTGATGCTTTTCCTCAATTTGTCTCCCTTGATATAATGTGTCGGGTAAAGGTGAAGGTGTTACTTGAGAGCGTGTGCTCTGAAGAAAAGGGACAAGGCTCCTCCCGGTCGGTGACTGAGACATTTAACCGGGGTGGTGGAGGCCGAGCCCCCACACCATGCAGTGGTCCCATAGGGAAACCCACTCATTGCTTACCACCTGCTCAACCAGGGATGTGAGTAAGAAGTAGCCATGCAGTGATCCGAGCACCTGTGTTGTCCTGGGTGCCACTGGGAGACCCGAGAGACACGTGAGAGAGAGCTGAAGCAATGCCGAGCTAAAACCTAGAGGAATTGCCAGGGCTAGAGTAGGCACCGGTGGTTGAGAAGTCCCACGAGGGGATCATCGCTAAAGAGGGAAACCTGGGGGATTTTGGGAGACCTCTGCAAGTTCCAGAAAGCCTTGCTTGATTAGTGGAGGCCTGAGAATTGCCTCAGGTCATTGGATGGGGGATGGGATGAGCCCTGCATTCAGATTCAGACCAAGGGCAAGAGTTTGAGGGCCGCCCTTCAGCTGATTTGAATATGCCCTTTACCAGATACTTAAGGAGGAGCTACTCCTCCCAGAAAGGAGGAGGCGGGCCTTTCCAACCCCCACTTCCCTTGGAAGATAAAACTGCGGGCCCCTTGACCCTTGGAGCAGAGCTTCCTTTATTTCCAGCTTGCATCTCTCACAAACATCCTATCATAATAACTCTGTTTCTTGCCTATCACTTTGTCTCTCTCTGAATTCCTTCTGAGCAGAGGCATAGAGAACCGGAAGCTCAGTGAGTCCAGGCACAGGGTGAGTAATTCTAATTTATTTATTTATTTTTGTCTTTTTTGTTGTTGTTGTTGTTGCTATTTCTTGGGCCGCTCCCACGGCATATGGAGGTTCCCAGGCTAGGGGTTGAATCGGAGCTGTAGCCACCGGCCTACGCCAGAGCCACAGCAACGGGGGATCCGAGCCGCGTCTGCAACCTACACCACAGCTCACGGCAACGCCGGATCGTTAACCCACTGAGCAAGGGCAGGGACCGAACCCGCAACCTCATGGTTCCTAGTCGGATTCGTTAACCACTGCGCCACGACGGGAACTCCAGTAATTCTAATTTAAAACCTCGGGTTTAAGTCCCAATCTGGCTTTAGGCTGGGTTTGAGTCCCAGAACATGGGTTCAAGTCCCAGTATGGATTTTGGCTGGGTTGAAGTCCCGGCACATGGATTTAAGTCCCAGTCTGGGTTTTGGCTGGTTTCGAGTTCAAGCACGTGGGTTCAAGTCCCAATCTGTGTTCTAGGTTCAGCAGTTCGTGCTGTCAGTTTCAGAATGAAGCTTTCAAGCAGCACACTGGTCCACTGCACAATGTTATGAGTAAGCTTTATCGCTGCCAAATTCAACTTTAAAATGGGAAATGGAGTCTCAAGCAGAAAAACGAGGAGCATTGGAAAGCCAGCTTCCAACTAACACCTCAGCCAAATTTTTGTGTGTACGGACAAAACTTACACTTGCAAGTATCTACTTAATAAAATAGTAAAGGAGGATTTTTGCTCTAAGAATCAGTCAGAATGGGCTTTTTTATTGCAGATGCAGTTATTGGAGGAAGCTAGCTTGGAAAGAAGTCTTTTCAGGAGTCGCGACGCTGGCAGATGTCCCTTCTTCCTCTTGACCGACGTCCCAACCACTTGGGGACTTGGGCACGAGCTCGCCTGCTGATGGACCCGACCCAGTGGCTACGACCAGGACCCTCTGGTCCCTGGTCTTCTGAGGAGGATGACCAGCCCGAGTGCCCCGACCGGGTAAGGGAAAAGAGAATTTCTGACATTTTCCAGGTCTCCTCTCACGAGCTGCCCTCTCTCCATCCCTTTGAGACCTTCGAGGACCCGAGACATGTCCATTTCCTCCGTTCATTAGGACTCGGATCCGAAGGGTGTCTGTCTCTGCGGGTCTTCGGAGAGGCTCCAGTCTTGCATGTAAGGGAGTGTCTGATGAGGAAGCCCGTGCTTGTGGGATTTGTGCTTTATGTTCTGTGTTGACGTTGTGACGGCCATTCTGCCGAGTGAAAGAGGAAGGTCTGGTTCTGTTCCACTGCAGAGCCCTGTCCAGAATTCTGTCTGGCTGGAAAGAGGCTAAGACTAAGAAGAAAAAAAATGGTTTAACTGTATGGCCACAACGTTGTTTAGAGTCCAGAGAAAGTTGGTTTTTGCATGTACAATAAAAAAAAAAATCAAGCTTGAGAAAACCTCTTTTCAGGATTCTGAATTAGAGAGAAGAAGTCCTTCTAGGAGAACCTGCTTTTCTTGCATTTGCCTTGACCTGGGCTCTCAGGAACACCTGTCTAGACCATCTCTAATTCCTGAAACTGAAAAGGAAAAATTGGGAAAAGTCTTCAAAACTTATTTTTAAGCTAGTGAGTTTTATTTGTAAAATCTGACTCGTGACTAAGCTTAGAAGAGGAAGCTGTGAGATCTCTGTGTCCATGTGTGTGTGCATCACCTGTCTCACCTTTGGGATGACGTCATCAGAAATTAAATGCAAAGGAGCCCTGCCTAACTGGCTTAAAGGAAACAAAGCGCTTACATACATTCTTAAATATAGAAGGTAGCTGGCCAGAATTACATTTTGGTTCACATGAACTGAGAAATATTCAGTATTAAATTAATATCTAGCATTAAAGCTAAAGTTTGTTAATTGAGACATGTCTTTAGACTTATCAGCATTCAGTATAATTCCTTATTGTGCCTAGGTTTCATACAAGTCAAGTGAGATACTGAGACACCAACTACAAACAGGAACTAAAGGTGTTTAGGACTATTACTGTGTTCAGTGTCACCCCGAGATGTTCTCTGTAAGGAAAACATTTTTTTAGAAATGATAAAAGACAGTCCATCATTGCTTTAGAAAAGTAGCATGTGTGTTTTCTTTGAAGAAGGAGTGAGGCAGGGAATTGCACTTTATCAAGGGAAAAAGGAGCATTGTCCTGTAGTTTGTGGCTCTGGATGGAAAAATAAGGGACAGACCAATATGGATACAGAAAGTGATGCAGGACGTGTGGGAAGTGGACACTGAGAACGGAGTTTTGGGCATGGTTGGAACCGACAAAGTTTAGATTAAATTTAGTGTAAATTAATTTTAAAAGCAAGCTGGTGCAAAACTTGAATTTGGCTTTTCTCTGCTAAGAGAAGAGAGTCATCTTGGAATGTTACTTTTGAAAACAGGTTATGTGAAGTTCTCTGCCTTTAAGTGATCTGTATTTTCTTTTGAAATCTCTTCTAACTTTGGGAAAAGTATTATCCACAAAGGCCTATCAGTAATGCTTGAAAGGAACCAGGCCATAATGTCTTGTTTTCTCTTAATCGTGGAGTTCCTGTCGTGGCTCAGTGGTTAATGGATCTGACCAGGAACCATGAAGTTGCGGGTTCGATCCCTGGCCTTGCTCAGTGGGTTAAGGATCCAGCATTGCCGTGAGCTGTGGTGTAGGTTGCAGACATGGCTCGGATCCTGCATTGCTGTGGCTCTGGCTTAGGCTGGTGGCTACAGCTCCGATTCAACCCCTAGCCTGGGAATGTCCAAATACCATGGGAGTGGCCCAAGAAAGGGCAAAAAGCCCCCCCCAAAAATACTATTATACAATCTAATATATCTACCTAAAATTTAGAAGCAAAGGGACCAAAATTTGTCCAGAACCCCCACTGTGCCTTACAAGGATTTAACCAGGTGTGGATGGCCTTTCCTGGCTCACCCCAGAATTTGGGACATTAAGTGACAAGGCACCCCTAAATGGGGAACAGAGGGAACATACTCTATGTAACTGGAAAAATTCTACCCATTTCCTCAGTTGGACACCCTGGGAACAATGTCTCCATTTAATTGTGATTAAAAATAGTGACTTTTTTGCCACTGAGCTAGTAGGGAGACCCAAAGTCTATTGCAGGGCCCCTAATGGGACCTGCTGGAGTGTGGAACTAACTTGGGTCCCCGGCTCCCTCCGGGGTGGATTGGGAGAGGCACCCTGTGTTTCCCTTGGGCCCAAGGACATAAACAAAAACCCTGCAATTTGCCAAATTGCCAACCTCCCACATCTCTCTACCACATGGACTCAGTCGGTTTTCAGAGTGTATGATTGCTTGATCAATTTCCTTGTTCCCAACATAGGCCTGGAGAGTGTCACTCTCCACTGAGGAGCTCTGGCCAGGTTCACCCCACAAGCCTTAAAAGATAGCCAGAGAAACGTTGCCTTGCTCAATACTGAGGTCTCCCTGATGAGAAAGGCAGTCCTACAAAATAGCATGTCCCCAGATGTCCTCACTGCCTCTCAAGGAGGAACCTGCACATCTTTCACTCAGAATGCTGTGCTTTTATACCATATGATCTGGTGATATCAGGGCTTTGCTTCATCAGATGAAAGCCCAAATACGGAAAGTGAACCAGGAGAATGCTTATGACTCTGAAGTAGTGATTAAAATTTCAGACTGGTTTTCTGATATGCTAGATTGGATGGTATTATCCAAATTAATTTTTCAATGAGCTTTACTTGATTGTCTTAAAAATTAAGTGCTTATATAAATTCTCAAAAATACTGATAACAGGCCAGGATTAATTTTAGGTTCATGTGAACTGGGAAGTATTCAGTATTAAACTAATACCTGCTATTAAAATTCATTGCTATAATATATACATGTCTTTAAAGCCATCGAGATTAAGCGTACTTCTTTTTTTGGGAGGGATGCTGCAGGTGTGGCATATGGAAATTCCCATGCTAGGAGTCAAATCGGAGCTACAGCTGCCAGCCTACACCACAGCCACAGCAACGGTGAGTCCTTAACCCACTGAGCAAGGCCGGGGATGGAACCTGCATCTTCACAGATACTAGTCAGGTTCTTTTTTTTTTTTTTTTTTTTTTTTTTTTTTGGCTATTTCTTTGGGCCGCTTCTGCGACATATGGAGGTTCCCAGGCTAGGGGTCGAATCGGAGCTGTAGCCGCCGGCCTACGCCAGAGCCACAGCAACGCGGGATCCGAGCCGCGTCTGCAACCTACACCACAGCTCACGGCAACGCCGGATCGTTAACCCACTGAGCAGGGGCAGGGACCGAACCCGCAACCTCATGGTTCCTAGTCGGATTCGTTAACCACTGCGCCACGACGGGAACTCCTGTTTTGTTTTTTTTTTTTCCAGGTTCTTAACTCAGTGAACCACAGAGGGAATGCCAACATTAAGTATAATACTTTATTGTACCTAGGTTTTGTAGAAGTTAAACAAGATCTTGCTACATCTGTTGTAAATTTATTAGCAAGAAAAATAACTTTGTATGAAGCAATTTTTTTTTTTTTACAGCTGCACCTGCAGCATATGGAACTTCCCAGGCTAGGGGTTGAATTGGAGATGCAGCTGCTGGCCTGTATCACAGCCATCGCAACACCATGTCCGAGCTGCATCTGCATCTGTTACTGTTACCTATGCCACAAGTCACATCGATGCTGGATACCTGACCCACTGAGTGAGGCCAGGGATTGAACCTGCATCCTGTCAGACACTATGTCAGGTTCAGCTGAAGATCCAATTCAACCCCTAGCCAAAGAATGTACAAATGACACAGCTGTGGCCTTAAAAATAAAAGAGTCATAGGAACTCAAGGGAAACTGTCACCATAGCTCCACATCCAGATGATGGCAATGGGAGGATTATAGGCAATAACAACTTGAAACAACATTCCGTCTTGCTCCCAGGGTACTATCCCTAGAAGCTCCTAGGGCGCTTCTAGGGCACTCAGGCATCCAGAGGTTTTACTGCCAAACAGGAGGGTCCACACAGCTGACTTCAAAGAGTGGTTGCCATCAGAAAGGGTAGGTGCCCAGGCCAAATCTGAGATCATCAAACCCCAGGCTGCATGGATTTCACGCCCTGAGAAGGAGAGGAGTAAGAAAATCATGGCTGCCCATCAGGCATTTCAGGGCTCATTGAGGGAGAGGAGCCAGGAAATCACGCTGGCAGGTGCACAAGACCAGTGCCAAAAAGGGTCCTGCTGTGGGAGGCAGAGGAGTGTTGGGTTGCTGTGAGGGCGCATGTCCGCCAGATGGCGCCAAAGCGCAAGCAGAGCCGCTCCCTCTGCATCTCCTCTCCTGCATCTCCAGGCTCAGATACATGGCAGCAAATGGATGGATGGAACCTCAAGGAGGGGGCCAGAGCCTTGTTTGTGTACATGGTGCCTCTGTTCCTGTGGCCCCATTTGCCTCAACTCAGTGAGGGGACATAGGTCGACCATCACATGTCTAATTCAATTCCTTTCTGGTCGGGTGGCCCAAAGATCAGAGAGCTTGACCGGCTGTCTGGGGTCTGAGTGTCCTTTCCTTCTTTGGAGGCAGAATCCTGGACCCAGAAACACCAGGCTTGAATGTGGGATGTGCCATTTTCCAGAATCAGCCTGTCAGGGAGTGTGGCTTCCGGAAAGCCAGGCTTTGGGTGGTGAATGCAGTGTGTCCCTGAAATGGTATATTGGTGGCCGGGCCCTGCTTATCACTGTGCTCTTTCACTCCAGGATCCACACACCCTCCCTTTTCCTGCTACACCAGAGCATCTTCCTCCTCTGCTGGAAAAGTTTGCCAAGGAACTTACCCAAATCCAGGTAAAAGTGACTAACTCATGGGAGGTCCTGGATCTCAAGCCAGATGCCAGGGTGGAGGGGTGCTGATTGATCAACAACTGGCTGTGCTGACCTAATAAGCAGGGTGTCTGTTTTCAGGGAGTGGGATGGTGTCCTGTGGGGTGAGTGCCCTGGTCGATTTTGAGATAGTCACACCCCCGCCCATTGTGCATTTCAGTGCCCTGCCAGGGAGAGGTGTCAGGAAATCATGCTGGCCAATGCCCCAGGCCAGTGCAGACCAGGCTTCTGCCCTGGGAGGCCAAAGAAGGGCTGAGGGTTGCTGTTAGGGTACATGTCCACCAGAGGGCCCCAGAGAGGCAGCTGAGCTGCTCCCCCTGCCTCTCCCTGGCTGTCTCACCAGGCTCAGAAAGTGATTGGAGATGGATGGATGGAACCACAAGGAGGGGCCCAGAGCCTTGTGTTTGTGTACGTGGTGCCTCTTGCCCAGTGACCCAGTTTGCCTCAACTCAGTGAGGGCCACATTCCTCATTTGGGACAACAACCAGGGCTTCCTTGGGGGAGAGTCAGGGCCTTTAATGTAATGAGTGGAGGTCTAGTTGGAGAGAGCTTAGGGCTTTAGACAAGGGCAAGGCCAGGCCTAAATTAGGTAAACAGACAGGGCCTTAATTAGAGACAGCTCAGAGCATGAGTCAGGGTTAGTGCAGGGCCTTAGGTAGGGACATGCCAGGACCTTATTTAGGCACAGCACAGAGCCTTAGGTAGGTGAACAGGGCCTCCTTTGGAGAGAGCTGAGGTTGATAATGAAGGGTAAGTTCTTAGGGACAGTGCAAGGCTTATATAGGGACACCACAGGGCCTTCATTGGAGACTGACTAGGGACTAGAGAGGGGACAGTGCATGGCCTCCTTCAGGGAGAGCCCAGGGCCTTATTTAGGGACACCACAGTGTCTCAGTTCTGGGGAGAGCCAAGGATTCAGTTAGAAGAAGCTCAGATGGTAGTTAGGGAGAGCCCAGTGCCCTAATTACAGGAAGAGTCAGATTTTGGTTGGGGAAGGCTCCAGGTTATGGTGAAGGGCAGTGTAGGGTCTTGGTTAAGGATAGGCAGGGCCTTCCTTAGGCATGGTGTTGGGGACTTAGATGAAGACAGCTTAGTGACTTCAGTAGGGACATTGTCAGAGCCTCATTTCAGGATAGGCCAGGGCCTTAGTAGGGACAATTCAGAGCCTTAGGGAGAGTACAGGGCCTATGTTAGGGACAACATTGGGACTTGACTTAGAGACAGGGTCAGGGCCATCGTTGGTGAGAACTCAATTCCTTAGGAGAGAAAATCTCGGTCTTCATAAGGATGCATAAAGGTCTCATGGACAGTGCATGGCCACAAGTAGGGACAATGCAGGGGCTGAGTTAGGCACAGTGTCAGAGCCTTAGGTGTAGATAGCAAGGGCCTTAGTTGGGGACATAACTCGGCCTTAGGAAGAGTGCAGGGTCTAAGTGGAGGACAACAGGAAGACTTTTCTTAGGGACAGCGTTGGACACAGCACAGTGCTTTAGTTAGAGACATAACTGAGCCTTTGTTAAGGACAGTGCATGACTTTAGGAACAATAGAGCGTCTAGGTTCATGACAGCACTAGGACTTTTCTTAGGGACAAAGTCAAGGCCATAGTTTGACATAGCACAGGGTCTTTGTTAGAGATAACTCAGGGACTTAGCGAAGGACACATAACAGTCTCAAATAGGGGCAGTGTAGGGCTTTAAGCCAGGAACAGTGCCTGGCACAGGGCAGAACTATGTTTAGGGGCAGTTCAGGGCCTTCATTAAGGACAGTGCCAGTGTCTTTGTTAGGGACAGCCCTGGGTCTTCATTAGGCACACTGCCAGGGCCTTGGGTGTGGACAGCAGTGATCTTAGTTATGGGTATAACTGGGCCTCAGTCAAGGATGGTGTGCAGCCTTAGGAACAGTGCAGTGCCTGAGATAAGGATGGCAGTAGGGCTTTTCTCTTGGGCACAGTCAAGACCAAGTCAGACACAGCACAGGGCCTCAGGGGCAGGATCTGGGCCTTAGGTGGATGTAATCAAGGCCCTAGTTAAGGACATATAAGGGTATTAGATAAAGACACCTAAGAGTCTTAGTCACAGAAGCTCAAGGCCTGAGTTAAACACAGTGTCAGAGCCTTAGGTTTGGACCGCAGTGCCCTGTTAGGGACATAACTAGGCCTTAGTTAAGGACACTGTATGACATTAGCAATGGCGCAGTCTCTAAGAGGGGGACAGCCTTAGGACTTTTCATAGGGACAGAGTCAAGGCCATAGTTGGACATAGTTAGGGGCAGGATCTGGGCCTTAGTTGGAGATCATCAGAGCCTTAGTTAAGGTCATATAGGGGTATTAAGGACAGCATGGTCCCTGCAGGGCCATTGCTGCAGATAGAATAGGGACTTAGGGGCAGTGTCAGGAGTTCAGTTAGGAGTTGTCCAGGGCTTTGTTAGGGATGGAGCAGGGCCTTAGGAACAGTGCAGGGTCTAAGTTGAGGACAGCAATAGGACTTGACTTAAGGACAGATTTAGGGCCATAGTTGGAGATAATTCAGGGCCTTAGTAAAGAAAGATACGAGTCTAGTGTAAAGACACAGAAGGTCCTCAGTTAGGGAAACATGAGTCTAGTATAAGGACACATAAGGTCCTTAGTTAGGGAAGGCAAGGCCTAATGCCCAGTGTCAGGGCTTTAGTTATGACAGCAAAAACCTTAATTAGGGAATAGCTTGGCCAGAGTTAAGGACAGTGCACAACCTTAGTAACAGTGCAGGGTCTAAGTTGAGGACACCATGAGGAATGTTCTTTGTCCGTTGTTGGACACAGCATAGGCTCTTAGTTAGGATCTGTCTCCTTAGCGACAGCCCAGGGCTTTAGACAGAGAGAGCTCAGGCCTCAGTTATGGACAGTACAAGTCAGTCTTTAGGATCAGCTCAGGGCTTTAGTTAGAGGCAGTCCAGGGGCTTATTAGGAGAGAGTAGGGACCTAGGGACAGTTCAGGGGTTTAGTTAGGGAGCGTTTAGGTCTAGTTAGGGCCAGAGGATGGACTTCATCAGTGACAGCTCAGGGCTTCAGTTAGATGAGTAAGAGCAGGGCAGAGACTGTGTAGGGCCTATGTTAGGGAGACAGTAGTGCCTTAGTAAGGAACACTGCAGTAACTTTTTTAGAGATAGCTCAGAATCTTAGGTGCAGCTCAGGGACTTACTAGGAAACCAAATAGGGCCTTTACTGGGGACAGTGCAGGGTCTTCATTAGTGGCAGAGCAGGCCATTTGTTGGAGACAGCTCAGGGCCTTAGTTAGGGAGAGGGCAGGTCTTTAGGTAGAAACAGCTCAGGGCCATTGATATCTATGTGTTGATGCTGTGAATTTACTGAATTCATGTACTAGTTCTAATAGCTTTTTTGGTGGAATAGTGTGAAACATTGGAAGTTAAAAATCCACTGCTTCTGCTGCACCCATGTCATTCACAGCCCAGAAGAAAGTGGCTCCGAGTAGAATTTTCCCCCAGTGTCTCTAAGTTACACATGGACTTTGGGTCAAGTGAATCTGGGAAGACTTGGCCTTCATATGAAAGTTTGAGGTTTTCCCTGCTTTTCTGGCACGGTATTGACATGGAGTTTTCAAAAGCAATTTATTTTCCATTAATTTTGAACATACAGACAACTTTACAACGATAAAAACCTGTCTTATTTCTGGAGTAAACATATTCCTACATAGTAATGTTGACATTATTGTAAATGGAATTGTTCTTATATACTCTTTTTCAGATTATTCATTACTAGTGTATACATACACTTTTTTGTGAATTGATATTTTGTCCTGTAACTTTGCTGAATTCGTTTACCAGGTCCAATAATTTTTTGTTGTTACAGGAAGTTTTATATATAAGATGATGTTACCCGTGTTTTGTGCATTGGCACAGTTTTAATGCGTCCATCCACACATGGACGCCTTTGACTTCCTTCCTCAAGACCTCAGGTAGAACTTCTAGTACACTGTGGAGTAACGGTGGTGAAGGCCAGCTTCCCGGCCTTGTTTCTGGTTTCAGGAATAAATGTTTGTCTTTACTTTTGAGCACAAAGTTTGCTGTGGCTTTGCATACTGCTTTTTTCCATATTGAACAATCTTTAATTTTATTCTTACATTCTTGAGTGTTTGTAACATGAAATAACACTAGAGGTTGATTACAGCCTTGTCTGCACTAATTGTTATGATCATGTGATCTTACCTCACATCTTTTTTTTTTTTTTTTTTTTTTACTGCTACATTAAGTGTTTATTTAAAGGGAGAGGAGAGAGAAGACAGGTGTGGGAAAGCACAGGCACAGTTTATTAAGAGACAAGACAGAGAAGATGGGTGCGGGGAAAATACGGGCACAGGCAGGCTGGGAGGTGGGGGTAGAAAGGGAGAGAGAAAGACAGAAATAAAGAGAAAAAGCAAGAAAGGAAGAGCCCTCCCATCTTTATTGCGGTCTAATTCATTGACTGGTTTCAGTGTGTCGACCAACCTGAAATTGCTCTTGCAGATACGCTTGCTTGTGAACCATCTCCAATTTCTGTTGAAGACACACTTGCTTGTGATATTATCCATTTAATGCTCTTCTGCGGGTTCCATGGTGCTCTTATTTTGTGGAGGATTTTTACATTCCTATTTGTAAGGTACACTTTGGCTTGGTGCTACTGGTTTGAAAGGGTTAGCGTTAGGGCTGGGACTCGAGTGGGGGTTGGGGGTGGTTAATGTTTACCATTACGGTTTTAAGTCTTCAGGTGGTGATTTATGGTGATGATTTATTTATGTGTATGGATGATGAATACATTTTACGCTGTATGGTTTATGATTTTGGTTAGGATTATGGTTTCATTATTAAAGTGTATGGTTCAGGTCTCAGGGTGTTAGGGTTAGAATTAGGCTGTGGGGATGAGTATGGGTTAGGTAAGATACGGGTTTAGGGCAAGGGCTAGGCTATGCTAAGTCAAGGGTTAGGGTCGGGGTCAGAGTTTAGGGTTAGGAACAGTGTCGGCATTGACTCAGGTTGAGTCGGGCTGTTCTTTTCATGCTCCTCCCATCCTGGGCTCTGACGGAAGATGGAAGGACGTCCTGCTCTGGTCACTCGCTGTTTCAAATTAATCTCAACCTTCGTCAGAGTTCTTAGGCCCGTGTAGATCACACAGGGCTTTCTTTCTTCTGCCCTTCCGCTTGGGAAGTGGATGAAGGCCCACTCTGTCTGGGCAGCCCCAGGTCCAGCACGGCCCTGACACACAGAAGTGCTCAGTAGACATGTGCAGATTTATACAGGACTGGGTGCATCGAGCTGCCAGCCCCCAGTGCTGCTCTTTGGAGGGCTGTGAACCCTCTTGGGACTGAATGCATCTTTATGGATCTACATGGGTGTAGAAACAGGCCTCAGGGCAGCCCTTGGCCTCTGAACATCCAGGCATGCATTCTTGGTCTTGCAGCTGAGGTCAGCCTTGGCCCTCAAGCCCCCATGGCCAATGACTGAGCTGATTGTACTGCTGGGTAATGAACAGCTGTGTTGGGATGCTTCAGTTCCCAGCATCCATGTCCTTGAGCAAATGCCTCCTCCCTCATGTCCTCCTAGCCTGCCAAGAGAGGAAATCACCCTTCAAATGTCGAGGGTGGCCCTGATCACCACACCCACACACAGACTGTGGCCCTGCAGTCCTCTGACCTTCTGGTTGGAAGAAAGATGGACCTTCATGTTCACTGGAATCAAAGGTATGGAAGCACCTGGGCCTCCTGACAGGCAGTTTCCCATTGAGGCCTTGTGGCCTCAGGGGGACATGTGTCCATCTGGCCCATGCCCTCTGGTCTCTGGCAACCCACCAACCATGGTACCGTGGTGTAAAATAATCCTTGAGACTCTCATTGCTTCATTGAGTAAGAATTTCTTTACCACCCCAGCATCTGGTTTCTGTTCTTTAGAAAAGGAGAGAGAAAAGTCTGGAAAATGAGGAAATTTGTTCTTCATGGGTGAATAATGTGGGCTTGGAGCAGACCTGACTCCTGGGTTCTACCTCCCAGTGCCAGGAATGAGTTCTGTGTACTTTCTGAGGGCACACAGCTATTCTCGGCCGATCTCTGAGATACGAGGAACCAGGGCCCAAGGCAGAAGCCCTGAGTTTACCCCCAGACACAAAGGTGATTTTTGAGCAATGAGAAGAGCTTCTTGCCATCCCCAGGAGGACAGAAGAGCACTGGATGGATGGCCACAGCCCCTGACACTAGGCGAACTCTTTCTTTCCTTGGGCTTCAGATACACAGCCGTGCGGTGTGCTGTCAATCATGTGGAATCAGGTGCTGTCCCCACCCCAACATCTATTCTCAGTATCTCAGTTTTGGGGAATTATATCTTACCTGATTCTGGTCCACACATTTGCCAAGCACTGATCCCATGATCCACCCCACCTCAAAGATGGGCATATGATCCGTTGCCAGCCAATCCCATGTTCCATTCCTCTTGGTGCTCTGGTGGGTTCAGGATGAGAATAGGACTCAAGTTGGAGCAAGGTATATAAAGCAGTGACTTTCCAGGGAACAGAATGGAGCGATCCTTCCCAGTAGAATGGACACGAATCAGTGTCAGCCTGGGGTTGCTGGAGGCCCCTGATGCGAGAGAAAGAGAGACTGTGCCTGTGGATGGGGCCACCACAAAGTTACTTAGTAGGAAGGGGACCGGGTCACACTGTGAGGGTGTGAGCCCCTGTCCCCACCAGACCCAGGACCCCTCCTCTAACTGCCTCTTGGAAGTGTTATTTTACTTCTATCATTAAGAAACTTATTAATTATTTGACATCATTAAGTGTGTGCAGTCCCTTGGAATCAAAAAGTCCTAGCTGACACATCAGATTCAGTAACCCCTGAGACTCCCCCTGGTAGGGTGTCCTCTTTCATGGAGCCATGGTGGTCAGTGGTGAAGACGCCGGGTAGGGTCAGATCTTAGGGGAGCTGCCGGACATCTTTGTACATGTTTCTTCTCTGTCCAGAAGAGGGAGAGCCCCAAAATAATGAGAGGAGAAGCAGCAGGAAAAGAGGTCCCTGGGTGGCTAATTGGTCTCTGTATTTTCCTTATTTTTGGGGTCATTTTTAGTGTATTTTATTACAAAATCACCCATTTCTTCTACATTTCCTGTTTGATAAATAGATTTTTCCCATCTGACTTTGACGTTTTCCTCTCTTTTATCTGCCTACAGAATTGTCACAATTATGAACATCTTGCTATGTTTTTATTAACTGAAGTCTAGATACTTTATTCTGGTTTTATTCTGGTTCCTCCTGTTCTAGCTTCTTCTGTTCCACCTTCCACCCAGTGCACATGGAATGTTGTCATCATGTGTGTAGGCTCTTCTGGGCTTTGACTCTTTCTCAGACTCTCCTTGTTTCTGTGACCTTGACACAGTTGAGGAGGACTGCTGTGTATTTTGTAGACTGTCCCACATTAGTATTTACTTGGTGTGTTTCTTGTGATGAGATGGGGTTTATGGGTTTTGTGGAAGCAGATCACAGAGGTCAGGTGACCTCTCAACATTTTAGGTCAAAGGATCAGGCTCTCAAGGCAACTTAGCCCTGTTCATATTAACTTTGGCCACATGGCTGAGGTCGTGTTGTCTGTGAAGTTATTTTTCCCACGTCCTTGTTACATGTTTGTATTTAGAAGAAAAGCACTTTGGGAACCAGCATTTGTGGAGAGGGGATTTAGCTCCACCTCCTTGATGGATGGCTGAGTGTCTATATCAGTTATATGGAATTCTGCATAGGATGTTTCTATTCAACCCGATTTATAAAAAGTGTGTGTGTGAACATTTATTTTACTGTTGTGGATGCCTGAATTGTTATTTTATGCTTATGGTTATAATCTAGCCATACAGTATTTTGGTGCATAGTTTGTTCTTGCCTGGCTGTTGAGCGTTTTCCATTGTCTCATGGAATTACGTCCGATGAAAACATCTTGTAGGCTTTCTTTCTGTTGTCTTCTCTTGGTACTTCTTTACTTTCTGATACTTGAAGTTTATCATGGCTCAGATATTTCCTCTCTGAGTCCTAGTAGCAGACATGTCTTCAAACAGTCCTGATCCCTTTAGAAGATGGTATTAAAAACTTGCATTTGGAAGCTAAGTGTAACCAACTGACAATGCACTGAAATATATGCAGATATTCTGACCTGTGCATATACACTTTATTAGAAAGATTTCTTTGAGAAACTGTCTGTAATCATGTTAAGATAAGATGAGTTTTTATAGATGTCACCACCTGATCCATTATGTTGTGGATATTCGTAGCCTCTCCCTTTGCTTATGTGCAACTTCCTATTCCAATGCTGAGAACCCCGCCTTCCACCATCTGTCATTGTACTAATCCATGGCTGTCTCTAGTCCAGATGACAGAACATAGTGGTTTCAGCATTCTTATCTCCTACCCTCAGGAAAGAATTTTATAAAATAGAGTCCACTGTTTAGATGCAGGGTATTTTGCCTTTGGTCTACAGATTGCATTTATGTACAAATTTACTGAGGTCAGCACCTTTTATCCCACCACCAACAGGGAGTATTTTTTCCCCACACACCTTTTTTTTTTTTTTTTTTAAATTCTGGAATGCATCTTGTGGCACTCCCATATCCTAAAATTTAATATATTGTGATTTGTTGTGCTGTAAAAATGTATGGGTTTAGACAAATGTAGAGTTGCAGGTATTCATCAGCAGAGTATCATATGGAATATTTCAATCCCCACCCACAACCTGTTACCATCTCAGTTTTAACTCTTCCAGAACATCGTACATGGGGTCATCCAACGGGTAGCACTTCAGATTGCCTTCTTTTACTTTGCAGTATGTGTGTTTTTGTATGGGGTGAAGGTTCATTCCTTTATATTTCTGAGTACTATTCCATTACATGTATATGGGGGGGGGTACTTTTCCCTCTACCCTTCCTGGATTTCACTGTGATCCCCCCCTCGTAATGAAAGTGAAAGGCTGATGAACTAGAGGAAAGCACTCAGAAGGGTTAATATCATGTGTGTATCCTACACGCAAAGGAGATATTCATGAATCCAGAGTACTCCCTGAGCGGCCAAAGCCACCACCTTAAATGCCATCTTCATCTATAGACAGAGAATGGAAGGGTCTGGTTTTTGTGCAGACCTAAGTGTTAGCATTCTCCATGATAAGAGCTTCTTGAGATTTAGTCATCCTTCCATTCCTGGTATGGAGAGGGAGACAACCTTTTAAATGGAGATTTTCCTTGTAAATGTAACTTTTCTTCAAAAAAGGGTACTCAATTTGATTTTCAGAGATTCTCCAATGTGTTCTTTTTAAAAAAAATAATTAGCTTAAAATATTCCTATATTAACAGGTGTATTTAGCTCCTCTTGAAATGGACAGACCCTGATACACGTATGCATATTCTTTTTCATCTTTTTTAGGGCCACACCTGTGGCATAAGGAGGTTCCCAGGCCAGAGGTCAGGATATTTATTTGAGATTTTTTTTTATTTTCAGAAAGGATTTTATCACTTTGAACTTACCTCTAACAACTACTTTTGCAGCATCCTACAGATTTTGTACATTTTTTTGGTTCATTGTTGTTTGTTTCAAGGTATTTTTAAGTTTCCTTTTTGATTTCCTTGTTGGCCAATTGCTCTTTAGGAGCACATTGCTTAGTCTCCATGTAGTTGTTTTTTTTTCTCAGTTCTTTTCCTGGTTGATTTCTGGTTTCATGCCATTGTTTGTCAGAGAAGATGCTTGAAATAACTTCTATATTCTTAAATTTGTTGAGGTTAGTTTTGTGCCCCAGTATGTGGTCAGTCCTAGAGAATGTACTATGTACATTTAAATAGAATGTATATTTGGTTTTTTTGGATGCAGTGTCCTGAAAATATCCTTTAAATGTAACAGTTCTATTCATTTAGCAACTCTGTTGCCTTATTGATTTTCTGTCTAGAGGATTTGTCCTTTGATGTGAATGGGGTGTTAAAACCTCCTAATCCTGCTATTATTGTATTCCCATCAAATGCTTTTTTCTGTCTGTTTTTTGTATCTGAATGCTCTTACATTAGGTGTGTATATGTTGATGAGTGTAATATCCTCTTCTTGAATTGATCCTTTCAACATTAAATACTGTCTTCCTTTACCTTTCTTGATGGCCTTTGTTTTAAAGTATATTTTGTATGTGACTCCTACTTTCTTGTCATTTCCATTTCCATGAAATATCTTTTTTTCCATTGCCTCTCTCACAATCTATGTATGTCCTTTTCCCTATGGAGGGTCTCTTTTAGGCAGCATATTGGCTCTTGCTTTTTTCTTTTTTTTCAAATCCAGTGTGTCTTTTGATTGGAGCATCCAGTCCATTGACATTTAAGGTAATTAATTTTTTTTTCTCAATGAATTCTATTACATTTATAGTTGTACAATGATCACAGTTATCAAAACAAAACTTTATAGCATTTCCATCTAAGTTATTGATATGTATATACTGCCAATTTATATTTTTAATTGTTAAAATTTCTTTTACTTTTGCCCTTTTTTATTACTCAGTGAATTTTATTACATTTTAGTTGTACAAACTATCATCACAACCAAATTTTATAGCATTTCCCATTGCAAATCCCCAGCCCATCCCCCCACCCCCCATGATTATTGTCATTTTAAACCTTGTTTTCCACTTGATTCTGTGTTTTCCCTTTGTTCCTTTCTTTTTCTTTTTTGTGGTTTGATGATTCCTTTTATTTTATGCTTGTCTCCTCCTCTTGTTTTTTTTTTTTTGAATCTGTTGTTTGTTTTTGGATTTTTCATTGCCCCGTTTTTAAGTCTGTTAGCCCTGTTCTTATATTTGCTCACTTTAGACTGATAGTCGTATAGTGTCAAAACACATTGTAAAAAAAAAGTATAGATTTTCTTACTCTCCTTCCCCACATTTTATGATTCATGTGCTTTTTTACATCTTCATATTTATCCTTTTGCTGTTCCTTGTGTGTAACTTTGCTTTCACAAATAGCTTTTTCTTCCTTGTAGATCTGTATACTGACTTAAGTGCTTACTTTCCAATATGATCTCCTCTATCCTATATCTTCTTACTTCTTTCCTATTTTGAGGAGACCATTCAATATTTCTGTTGGGATAGATTTAGTATTGTATTCCTTTAGCTTTTTTTTTTTGTCTGAGAATGTCTTCATTCTATATCCTTGGTGACCTAGTGAGGTGAGGGTGGCAGGCTGTGCCTGGTTTGTACGGCCCCTGGTAGTGGCAGGGGACCCCCTGGGAGGTGGGGGAGGTGTCTGGAGCCCTTGGCACTGGTAACAGTGTGGTTGTGTGCATTCCTAGGAAGGTGGGCACAATGGCGGTGCTCAGTTGCATTGTCCTCTGCAGTGGCAAACTCTAGGGAGACTGGGGCAGTAGGCAGTGCCTGGTCATGGGACCCTCAGTGCTGGCAGACTGTGCCCACCTCTGGAGTCAGAGTTGGCTGCAGAGGTTTGCACCTGCTCCTGTAGCCCATTGAAAGAGGCACCTGCTATCTGAGAGTCTGTGTGCATACAGAAGAAAGTTCCTCACCTCTCACCCTCCCCAGCAGTGGTGCCTTGCTTCTGTGGTGGTCCAAGGCCTCCACCCACACTCCCTTGGTTATGGGCACCACTCCCTAGGTGCCCCCCATACTGTTTTCATACAGCTAACCCTAGTTCTTTCCTGGGTGCTGACTTCCAAAGCCTGAACCTCAGCACCCAGGCCCTGCCTGAGTGTCTCAGGCTGTAGTGTCCTGGGCAGTGGTACTGATAACTGTGTGGCTCTCTGTTTCTCCTTCCTCAGATGGGTTGCTGTGCTTTTCTCTGAGGCTCTGAGGTGCCTCCTCCATCCCAGGTGGTTTCCCCACTGCTCAGGGGCCTCCCAGTGCAGATTCCTTTCCTCTTACACAGATACTTCTCAGGAGTGTTTGGTCACATCCGAATTCTTTTTCCCCCGTCTTCTCTCTCTTTTTCCTTTTGTTCTGTTCAGGTCATGTGGTGTTTTTTTTTTTTTTGCCCTGTTTCAAGTCTGAGGTCCCTTCCAGCATTCACTGGATATGAGAATGTCATCGTATGAGGTTCATTTTAAGAATATATTTTTAAAATCTTTGTAGGAGAAGGTGAGCTCCACATCATATTCCACCACTTGATCCTGGATACCCATCTACAGTTTTTAGAGTTTTGCATTTTAATTTTGCCTACGGGCAATGTTGAGTAATTTTGGTGTAAGTTTTAATGTTTTGTGTCTGCATTCTCTTGATTGCATATTGTTTCCAATTAATTAATTATTCTCTAAGTATTTTTGAAGAAGGCATGGTATAGTTGGCTCTCGTTCAGTACAAATTTCCATATGTAGTGGATTCTGCAGTCTTCCCTTCTCAGAACATGGCCTCCACTGAACTGGGAGGTTGTGGCCTGCACATCCCAGCTGGCCGGCAGGGGGCACCAAGCTCACCTCTCTTACCCTTGAGGTACATGTGTGGTCCACGGGTGAACCTGGTCTCATGAAGGAACTTGGCTCCTCATGTTGCGGAAAGAAGCTCGGTCTCTTCAGGGTCTGCCACGGTTTCAGCTTTGGGACTACACTCAGGCGAGTCCATGCAGGCAGGAGACACATGTCTTCAAGATCTACCAGGTGTCCCCACCGTGGGAGGAAAAGGGGGTGCTGGGAGATTTCTCTATCTGGCTTAGTGTTATGGGAGGGGGGCATCTATTTTCAGAGGATCCAGCAGAGGAAGGCCTTGATGTGAAAAACTGTGGATTTTAATTGGTTTCCTATGTGGTGCTTATGGCGTCCAGGGCTCTTTGGTGTGTGGTGTCCTGGCACCATTAATTGAAAGGACTGTCCTTTCCCTTGTTTCTGTTCTTGGCTCCTTTGTTATGAGGTAGCTGATGATATACCAATGGATTTATTTCTGTGCTCTCTATTCTGTTCCTCTTGTCTATGTCCCTGTTCTTGTGCCAATACCACACTGTTTTGGTGACAGTAACTTCATAGTGTAGTGTAAAGTCAGGGAGGGAGATTCCTCCAGCTGTGTTCGTCTTTTTCAGGATCACTTACAGTATTCAGTGTTCTTTAGTGTTGCATACAAATGGTAGGATTTCTGTTCTGTTTCTGTGAAAAATGCCCTATGAATATTGGAGGGATTACATTGCCTGAACATACTGCTTCTGTTGCCAAATTAAGTTACATGGGCCCCTCCTTGGAGGTCTGCATGACTTAACATTGTAACAAAATTTGGTGAGCCAGGTAGGAGGCCGGCCTTGGCTCTGCTGTTCCATCCAGTAACTCAGCCAGTCCTTGCTCACTGACCTGGAATCAATGAAACTGGTTAAATAATGGCAGTTTCCCCAGTCCTTGACCTCTGGGCCAGTGAGGGCTTCTGAATTCATTCTGAGATCAAAAATCAGCCAAGAGTTATTTGAAATGCTCCCCAGGTAAAGCCCTTTCCTCCACCCTGGCACATCTAAAACAAGGATGCTTGCTCTGGATTGGGTTCATGTTGAGGAACCAAATTACATGGGGTGCTGACCCCACTCCAGCCAATAAAGCCAAGTTTGGTTATAGAGGTGGGCTTCTGATTAAGGGAAAGGTATCTGGCCATCTGGTTAGAGTGAGACCTCTATTGAGAGGATGGGACTGAGAGGTTTGTCTTCTGAATCAAGCTGATCCTCTAGTAGTGGGTGAGATGAAGTGTTGACCATCTGGTTGGACAAGTTCCTGGCAAGGGGATCGGATGTGATGGTAAGTCATCTAGAGATCAGCACACGGTAAGAAATTTCCTTGGGGTTCTGTGTGTTTCCAAACTCTAAATCTCTGTTCTGGATATGAGTGATACTTCAATCTCTGTTCTATTCTTTGTGGTTTTAGGGTTGGGGTTGGTTACTTTTTATGGATTAGGGGCTAAAGATTAGGAGTTAGGATTTGGGTTAGGGTTCAGATTCTGGATTCATTTAAAAAAATTTTTTTTGGGTCTTTTTGTCTTTTTAGGGCTGCACCCATGGCATATGGTGGTTCCCAGGCTAGGGGTATAATCAGAGCTGTAGCCACTGGCCTACACCACGGCCACGGCAATGCCAGATCTGAGCCACATCTGTGACTTACACCCAACACATGCAACACCAGATCCTTAATCCACAGAGTGAGGCCAGGGATGGAACCCACACCCTTATGGTTCCTGGTTGGAGTTGTTTCTGCTGCACCATGATGGGAACTCTTAGGTTCTGGTTTAAGACATAGGGATCCACTTGGGTTTTGGGTTAAGGTAAGGGGTAAGTTTAACGTAAGGCTTTATATATGGGTTACAGATCACGTAGGCTATGGTTTAGGTTGGGGGCTAAAGTTAGTATAATGATGGATAAGTATAGTGTATGGGTTAAAACAAGAGTTAGTGAAGGGCCCTGTTTGGGGAAAAATCAGAGATTTAGTTATGGACAATATAGGGTCCTAGAGGCATCACAGGCCTCCAGTTTGGGACAGCAGAGGGATTTATTTAGGGACAGAGTAGGGCTCTAGTTAGAGTCAGTGCCAGGGTCTGGTTAGGAAGAGTGCAGGGCTCTCATTAGGGAGGCATGTGGCCCTATTTGGGGAGATCACAGGGCCCTAGTTAGGGACAGGTCCGAGCTCTAAGTGGGGATAAGTGCAGGGCCACAGGTAGAGTCAGTACAGGGTTTTAGTTAGGGACAGAGCAGGGCTTTAATTAGGGACAGGGTAGAGATTTAGCTAGGGATGGAGACAGGCTTTTCTTAGGGATACCATGGGGCCGTAGTTAGAGAGAGTACAGATCTCTAGTTTGGAGCAGCCCAGGGATAGATTTAGGGACAGAGCAGGGCCCAGTTAGGGACAGAGCAGGGCTATATCCAGAGACAGTACAGGGTCCTAGTTGGGGACAGTGCTGAACTCTAAGTAGGGAGACCACAGAGTTTTAATAAGAGAATGCAAATGTCATTATTTAGGGACAGGACATGGCCCCAGTTGGGGACACAACAGGATTCCAGGTAGGGACAGAGCAGTGCTCTCGTTAGAGAGAGTGCAGGGCCCTGGTTTGGGACAACTTGGAGCCACAGGTAGGGACAAAGCAGGGCTTGTGTCAGAGACAGTGCAGGGTTCTAGTGAGGACAGAGAAGGGCCTTAGTTAGGAACAGAGGAGTCTTCTAGGCATGGACACAGCTGGGCTCCAGTTTGAGACAGGAAGGAGCAGAGCCGGGGTGCAGTTAGGGACCATGCAGAGCTCGAGTTCAAGTGTAAGATGTCTAGTCAGGTACAGCCCTAGATTCCAGGGAGGGATGGCAAAGGCCTCAGTTAGAGACTGTGTAGGGTCTCAGGTTCCATCAGGGACAGCCTGGTGCCCTGGTGAGGGTGAGCACATCATTGTTCTACTTAGCGACAGTGTAGGACTCTAGTGAGGGACAGAAGAGGGCCCTTGGTAGGGAGAGGGAAAGGTTCTGGTCAGGGACAGCCTGGATTCTAGTTCGGGACAGGGCAGGGCCCTAGGTAGAGATGGTGCCTGACTCGAGTTGGCAGGATGCATGGCTCTAATTAGGAACGGCCTCAGGCTCTAGTTTGGGAGAGCGTGGGGCTCTAGGGAGGCATCACCCAGGGCCCTAGTTAGGGGCAGTCCAGAGCTCTAGTTAGGGGCAAGGGCAGGGCCTCAGTTAGAGGCAGCACAGGGGCTTTTGTTAGTGAAACAGCATGGCTGTAAGTAGGCACAGGGCAGGGCTGTAATTAGGGACAGCACAGGACTTCAGTTATGCATAGAACAGGGCCCTAGTTAGGGACCATGGAGGCCCTATTTAGGGAAAGATCGGGGATCTTGGGGACAGTGTAGGGTCTTAGTTAAAGGCAGTGCAGGACTGCAGTTAGGGACATAAGAAGGCTTTATTTATGGACACTGCAGGGCTCTAGTTAGGGATGCAGCAGTGATCTAGGTAGAGACAGTGCAGGGTCCCAGTTACCAACAGTGCTGGGCTCTAAGTGTGGATAGCACGGAGTTTTACGTGGAGAAGGCATATGGTTATGGACAGCGCAGGGCCCTGCTTAGGGCCAGTGCAGGGCCGTAGTTATGGCAGAGCTGTACCCTCGTCAGGGACAGAGCTTGGCCCTGGTTAGAGATGGTGAAACCCCTAGTTTGGGACTCATCAGGGCCCAAGTTAGGAACAAAGCAGGGCTGTAGTGAGAGAGAGAGCGCCTATCCGAGTTAGGGACAGAGCTGGGCTCTAGTTAGAAATGGTGTATGCCTCTAGTTAGCAGCAGAGTAGGGCTCCTTTGGGAGGGTGTGCAGGGCTCTAGTTAGGGACAGAGAGTTAGGGCTGCAGTTAGGGATGGAGCAGGGCTCTACTGAAGAACAGGGCAAGGCTCTGGTTCGAGACAGATAAGGGTTCATGTAGGGGTCAGGGCAGGGCTGCAATTAGGGACAGGGCAGAGCTCTGTTAGGGACAGATCAGGACTCTACTTAGGGATAATGCAGGGTTGTAGTTAGGGACAGAGGAGGGCTCTTGTTAGGGACAGTGTAAGGGGCTCCAGAAGGAGACAGTGCAGGAGTATAGTTGAAGCCAGTACAGGGCTTTAGTTAGGGCTAGAGGTTAGGTGTCAGGGTTAGGGGTTAGGGTTGGAGTTAGGGCTAGGGTTAGGATTAGGGCTATGGTTAGGGGTTACGGTTATGGTGAAGGTTAGGATGAGGGGATAAGTTTAGATTAGGGCACCTGGGACTCTGCTCCAAGATGCCTCATTTCAGGCAGAGGACACAAGCGTCCCTTCAGTATTTGATGTAGATTGGCAGCCTGGTTGAGTGGCAGTGTGTTTAAAATTCTTGAGGGATTCACTGGGTTTCAGAATGCCTTGTGTTCCCCCAGAAGCAGGAGCCAAGGCACACACAGTGTCTGTGTGAATCATGAGCTGGCCATTTTATTTATTTGTTTATTTATTTATTTTTATAATTTTTTTTATTTTCCCACTGTAAAGCAAGGGGGTCAGGTTATCCTTACATGTATACATTACAATTACATTTTTCCCCCCACCCTTTCTTCTGTTGCAACATGAGTATCTAGACAAAGTTCTCAATGCTATTCAGCAGGATCTCCTTGTACATCTATTCTAAGTTGTGTCTGATAAGCCCAAGCTCCCGATCCCTCCCACTCCCTCCCCCTCCCATCAGGCAGCCACAAGACTCTTCCAAGTCCATGATTTTCTTTTCTGAGGAGATGTTCATTTGTGCTGGATATTAGATTCCAGTTATAAGTGATATCATATGGTACTTGTCTTTGTCTTTCTGGCTCATTTCACTCAGTATGAGATTCTCTAGTTCCATCCATGTTGCTGCAAATGGCATGATGTCATTCTTTTTTATGGCTGAGTAGTATTCCATTGTGTATATATACCACCTCTTCCGAATCCAATCCTCTGTCGATGGACATTTGGGTTGTTTCCATGTCCTGGCTATTGTGACTTGTGCTGCAATGAACATGCGGGTGCACGTGTCTCTTTTAAAGTAGAGTTTTGTCCAGATAGATGCCCAAGAGTGGGATTGCGGGGACATATGGAAGTTCTATGTATAGATTTCTAATGTATCTCCAAACTGTTCTCCATAGTGGCTGTACCAGTTGACATTGCCACCAACAGTGCAGGAGGGCTCCCTTTTCTCCACAGCCCCTCCAGCACTTGTTATTTGTGGATTTATTAATGATGGCCATTCTGACTGGTGTGAGGTGATATCTCATGGTAGTTTTGATTTGCATTTCTCTTATAATCAGCGATGTTGAGCATTTCTTCATGTGTTTGTTGGCCTGTATATCTTCTTTGGAGAAATGTCTATTCAAGTCTTTTGCCCATTTTTCCATTGATTGATTGCGTTTTTTTGCTGTTGGGTTGTATAAGTTGTTTATATATTCTAGAGATTAAGCCCTTGTCGGTTGCATCATTTGAAACTGTTTTCTCCCATTCTGTAAGTTGTCTTTTTGTTTTCTTTTTGGTTTCCTTTGCTGTGCAAAAGCTTTTCAGTTTGATGAGGTCCCATGGGTTTATTTGTGCTCTAATTTCTATTGCTTTGGGAGACTGGCCTGAGAAAATATTCATGATGTTGATGTCCGAGAGTGTTTTGCCTATGTTCTCTTCTAGGAGTTTGATGGTGTCCTGTCGTATATTTAAGTCTTTCAGCCATTTTGAGTTTATTTGTGTGCATGGTGTGAGGGTGTGTTCTAGTTTCATTGCTTTGCATGCAGCTGTCCAGGTTTCCCAGCAATGCTTGCTGAATAGACTTTCTTTTTCCCATTTTATGTTCTTGCCTCCCTTGTCAAAGATTAATTGACCCTAGGTGTCAGGGTTTATTTCCGGATTCTCTATTCTGTTCCATTGGTCTGTCTGTCTGTTTTGATACCAGTACCACACTGTTTTGATGACTGTGGCTTTGTAGTATTTCTTGAAGTCTGGGAGAGTGAGCTGGCCATTTTAGAATCCCCTGACTGTCAGGGGTTTAGGTAGGTGGAGAGACAGGTTGGTGCAGTTGATTGAATGGGGGACTTGGGTGGCATTATGGTGGGCAGCTGTGCTAATCTCTGTGCTTTTTTTCACTCCAGAAACCTCATGAAATAGGCTTTTTGACTTTCCAGATGAGCCTCGCTTTTCAGGACAGCACCAGGACATGGAGGCCTGACCGAAACCAGGTCTGGCGGATTAGGCAGGGTTGATTGGTATCATCAAGAAAGCTCTCATGGGAATTTCCTCATGGCTGCCTAGCTTTAGAGCTGCTCTGTCACAGCTGTGGCTGTGGTAAGAACTACATTGGGAGGAGTTCCCGTCATGCCTCAGTGGTTAACAAATCTGACTAGGAACCATGAGGTTGTGGGTTCAATCTCTGGCCTCACTCAGTGGGTTAAGGATCTGGCATTGCTGTGAGCTGTGGTATAGGTCACAGACACAGATTGGATCTGGTGTTGCTGTGGCTCTGGTGTAGGCTGGCAGCTATAGCTCCAATTAGACCCCTAGCCTGGGAACCTCCACTCGCCATGAGTGTGGTCATATTAAAAGACAAAAAGACAAAATGAACAAACAAACAGCAAAATCAAACTGCATTGGGAGATCAAATCCTAGCCAGACAACATCCCAATGTTGAAGGCGGCATCCAAATAAATTTATCAATAATATAGATATTTAGAAGAATGAGCTCAATTGATAAAGAAGTCATATATACATTGCTACAGAGTAGCTAAGGGAATCGACAGAGAAGGCCATCGTAAAGGGTCTCCTGACACAGTATCTCTTGTGGCAGAGGGTTTTAAGGATGAGCCTGGTGTTGTACAGCAGTGGTGTGGATTCAATTACTCGGCAAACAATGCCTGCCTGCCACAAATGGGTGCAGAGAAATAAATGGGTAAGTGAAAGGAAATAAATAATCATGTTAATGTGGAAATTCATACACCCTAGGTACTTACTTCTGATCAGATGTCACAGTCACATTGCTAAGAAATCTTGACAGGTTCATCAGAGACAGCTTGCTTTATTTTTTCTTTTTTCCTCAAGAGGCAAGAACTAGACCTAGACCCCTTCTCTGGTGAATGCTAAGCCAGTAAATTGTTTTTTTTAATCATTTTTAATTTCCATTATAGTGGATTTATAGTGCTCAATTTCACCTTAACAGCAAAGTGATCTGGTCATACATGAATATACATATTCTTTTTCTCACATTATCCTCCATCTAATTCCCAAAAAAAGTGACTAGAAATAGTTCCCTTTGCTATAAAGCTGGATGTCATTGCTATATCAGTCCTAGTGCTGAGTTTGCATCTAGTGCGCTCCAAATCCCAGTCCTTCCCACACCCTCCCCTCTGATTAGGTAACCACAAGCCTGTTTCCCAGTCCATGAGTTTCTTTTCTGTAGAAAGGTTCATTTGTGCCATTTGTTAGATGCCAGATAGAAAGGGTATCCTATGGCAGTTGTCCCTCGCTTTTGGACTTCTTTCCCTTGAGAGTGTCTAGTTCCATCTATATGGCTGCAAATGACATTTCTTTTTCTTTTTTATGGCTGAATAGTGTTCCATTGTGTATATGTACAATATCTTCCTAATCTATTCATCTGTCCATGGACATTGTGTTTGTTTCCGTGTCTTGGCTGTTGTAAATAGTGCTGCAAAGAACATAACAGGGCATGTATCTTTTTAAAAGAACCTTCATGTAGACATATGCCCAAGAGTGGGATTGTTGGCTCATACAGTCGTTCTACATGTAGTTTTCAGATTTACCTTGATCCTCTTGTCCACAGTGGTTGTATCAATTTATATACCCACCCACACTATAGGTATGTAAATAGGCGCCTATAGGCACCCTCTTCTCCACACCCTCTCCAGGATTCAAAAGACCTGGTCAAAATTCCTTCTTGCCTTTTGAGATGAGCCTCTCTTTTCAGTATGGCACCAGCACATGGAAGGCTGACTGAAACCAGCTGTAATGAATCAAGCAGGGTTGGTATGTGTCATCAAGAAATCTCTCAGCATGTTCCATCATGACTGCCCGACTTAAGAGTCTCTCCTTGTCACTACTGTGGCTGTGGTAAGAGCTTCATTGGGAGATCAAACCCCGGCCAGACAACATCCCAATGTCTCAGGAGGTGCCCCAAAAAAATATTAGTAAAAAGAGATATTGAAAGAATGAGCACAATTGATATAGAAATCGATATATGTGTATATATATATACACATTCCTACCTAAAGGAGTTGATAGATAAGGCCATAATGAAGTATCTCCTGACAGTATACCTCTCATGGCAGAGGGTTTTAGGTACAAACCTGGGGTCGTACAGCAGCGGCATGGATACTATCCCTGGTCTGACAGTATCGGCATGCAAAAATGGGTGCAGAAAAGTAGGTAAGTAAAAAAAATAAAATCTGTTAAGATAGAAATAAATTCATACACCCTAGCTAATTACCTCTGGTCAGATGTCACATTGCTAAGAAATTTTGATAGGTTCAACAGAGTTGGTTTTCCTGTTTTTTCTTAAGAGGCAGGATTCTGGACCCAGACACCTTCTCTGGTTAAAGGTGAGCTGATAATTTTTTACAACATTTCTAAATTTCCATTGTAGCTGATTTATAGTATTGCCTTTCTTTTTAACATCAAAATGATACAGTCATACATGTATATACATATTACTTTTCTGACATTATCCTCCATCTTCTTTCCAAAAAAGTGACTGGATATGGTTCCCTGAGCTATACAGCTGGATCTCCTGGCTTACCTGTGATAGGGCCCTTCCAGACGAAAGGGAAGGCAACGTGCACAATCAGCATCTGTGCGCACATGCACAACTTTGCGGCAGTATGATGTAATCTTTATCCATCTGCAGCTTTGTGGCAGTTAGGACATAATCTGTATCCATGTGCAACTTTGTAGCATAGACCCTCCAACCTGAATTTGCAGAATGTATGTTACTTTTAAGGGGGACAATGTGACCAAAGTGTAAAAGAAAAAATAATGGAGGGTATATAAGACAGCTCCCTGCTGCATTCAGGGCTCAGCCTCTGGATATGAATCTGCTGAGCCAATGCATGAAGGAAGAAATGCTGCTTCCTGGCAAAAAGCCTTGGTGTCCCATCTCTCTGTACATAAGTTCTGCACTTCTTGGGGGCTTGTCCAGGATTCAGAGATGGTGATTGCACCTCCTTTGTCCCTGGGGTGCAACTGTTGGGATGCTGGGACCAGTGACCTCACCTGGCACCAGAAGACTGATTGATCCTTGGGGGACTAGCCTTCTTGGCATGCTGGTGCCAGGTCCCCAGGAGCACAATGGAACCCAGTGAGGTCCAGGAACCAGCCAAGGGAGTGCTGCCTGTAAGACTGGTAAGGACCTGAGTTCAGTTTGGTAACGTTACCCCTAAGAGGCAGGAGGGGAGGCTGATCACCTCCCAGAGTTGCCCAAGTGGACTCAGAGGAGATGAACCTGGAACTCTTAAGGTGTTGGGTGGTGGGTTGGAGACATTGTATGAATGTGAGTGAACAGGAGAGTTCTGACTCAACCAGACGGGCCAAGGCAGGGTGGTGTTCTGATCCTCAGTTCCATGATGATCCTCCTATGGCTTATGGTGGCTTTCCTCAGAGAGATTCTGGCGTGGTGGTTTGTAGAGTCCTACCAACGCTAAGGGCGCCTGAAATATCTCCCCTGGGAGAGTGGCCAGAGACAGACAAAGTGACTGTTTCCTGCTTCCCTTTCCCTTCTTGCATGCGACTGTCATCTTTTGGGGGGGAGGAAATGGGTGGAAAACAGTAAACATACCCCCTTAGAGTGTACAAAAAACAATTTCAAGAGGGGATATTCAGGAGATTACGGTACTTAGTTGACTCCCGGAAAACTCTGGACATTCTGTGGAATAGATTGGCCTTCATTCAGGGTGAGTTGGCCTTCCGAGGGGTCACTAGATAAAGAACTAGTTAGCGAAGTGCTTAGAGTCATCACGGGAGACCCAGGGCACCCTGACCAATTCCCTTACATTGACTGCTGGCAAGACATTGTCCTCTCTTGGCCACCTTGGCTGAAGGCCTGCCTGGAAGAGAACTGTAAATTTAAGTCGGCTTAAATGACAGCCTCCTCAAAATGCTGACCACAACCCCTGCGAAGCCCATTTCATCTGGGAGCCAGAGGAAGTTCCCTGACCTTATGCCCCATTGTACCCTCCACTGCCACCCACATTTGCAGCAGCCAGGGCCATGCCAGAGGCTGCTGCCTCCCCTGAGAGTACCCTCTCCCCTGACTCATCCATGAAGCCACCAGTCACCACCTCTCCTGAGCCTCCAGTGTTAACCTTGTATCCTCCTGCCAGAAGGCAACCAGAAAGTCATGCCAGCAGCAGCAGCCCTTCTTCACCACAGTAGCAGGTATCCCTGCAGATGTCACTGAAAGAGACCAGAAGCCTGTCTATTTTGATCAAGAAGGCCAGACTCAAGGAGGCCAACATGTTTCTGTGTATCAACTCTTCACAACAACTGCCATCCTAAATTGGAAACATCAAACTCCCTCCTACACAGAGAAGCCTCAGGTGATGGTCGATCTAATGGAATCCATCATTCAAAGCCACAAGCCCAGCAGGACTGATTGCTGTCAGCTTCTCCTGACTCGGTTTAACACTAAAGAATGGTGCTGAATTGCTCAGGCAGCTCAAAAGAGGCTGGAGGAAAATGCCCTGGTGCAAACACTAGAGGCCGAGGTTCATGCCCGAGAACATTTCCCCGGGGAGGACACCCAGTGGGACCCTAATGTTTAAGGGGGGCTTCCACAACTTGCATGCTACCTAATGAGGCTCTCCTAAATGGCACGAAACAGCATGGGGAGAGGGCCATGAGCATAAGCAACATCTCAGCGGTCCTCCAGGGGCCTGATGAGATATCAAGCCAATTCTGTGAGAGGCTAGGCGAGGCATTCCACCTCTATATCCCCTTTGACGCAGAAGCAGCTGCAAACCAGATGATCAAGGCAGCCTTCATGAGCCAGGCACAAGTGGACATCTGATGCAAGCTCCAGAAGTTAGAGGGTTTTGCAGGTATGCATGCTAGTCCATTTCTGGGGATAGCAACCAAAGTGCTTGTCAACAGTGACCACTAAAGCCTGAAAAAAAAATGCAAAATATGTGAGCCTACTGGCCACTGCCTTGGTGAAGCAAATGGAAGGTGCCCCTCAGGGCCAAGGCCAAGGTCAGAAAGGAGGGCAACAAGGAGGACCATCTTGCCCAGGGCCAAAACTGGGATGGAACCAATATGCCAGCTGTCCCCAGGAAGACCACTGGAAAAATGAGTGTCCCCCATTGTCAGGTGATTCCCAATCAGGTGTCCCAAGTATAGGGGAAGATGCTGGGTGGACCACGGTGGATATAAACTGGCCCAACAGCCACATGGGGCCCCCCAAAATGATTTGTAGGGCTGGCTGTTATGGGAGACTCTGAGGAGGACTAGGACTGACCACGCTCCATTTTGCTAGGCCCCCAAGCCTGTGGGCTGAATGAATGCAGGGGGCCAACCCAAGGACATCATAGTAGATACGGGGGCATAACACTCAGTGGTAACTCAGCCCCCTGTGGGCCCACTCTCACAGAGGCAAGCCACCATAGTAGGGGCCGCAGGCACCCAGACATGGTGCCCCTTCCTGCAGCCTGGACGATGTGCTTTGGGTGGACATGAAGTCATTCAGTCAATTTCTATACCTCCTTGACTGTCCTGTGGCTTTGGTGGGCTGGGACTTAATGGTAAAGCTACAGCCCCAGATAAATTTCAACTCCCACTGCCAAATGGTCCTGACCCTAGGGAACCCAGGGGTGGGGCCCATCTGACAAAAGCAGTATTTCATCTCCTGTAAGGCCCAGACGGGAATTCAAAGGCACCTAGGAAGGCTCGAAAGTATGGAATTATCTGGCCTTGACAGTTACCTTTGAGCACGCCTCTCCTGGAGGCCTGGAAAACAGGTACCAATGATTATTGGCCTGTCCCAGATCTGTGTGCAGTAAATCAAGCCACAGTCACCCTACATCTGGTCTTTCCAAACCCTCACACACTCTGTGTCCGTCTGGCCTCCCAGAGTCAATCGATTTTTGCTTTCAGTGGAAAAGTGCTGCGAATGGTGACAAGGGCCATTGCCTTAGACCAGATGGCCTCAAGGGCTTAAAAGCTCCTCTACTGTTTATGGTACCACTTTAGTGTCTGATTTAAAAGCCTTCCCAGTGGACCAACATGACAGCATGCTGCTCCAATATGTGGATGACTTGCGGCTGGCAGGGGGAGCACAGAAATAATGCATTGATGGGACACAGCTTGTCCTTATCCTCCTGTGGGAGGCTGCCTACAAAGTTTCAAGAAAGAAAATCCAACTCTGAAGAAAAAGTCAAGTACTTTGGTTTTCACCTGTCTCAGAAACAATAGCAACTCAGCCCAGAAAGAAAACAGGCTGTCTGCTCCATCCTGGTCCTGATGACTAGATGCCAGATCTGGGAGTTTCTAGGGGCTGCAAGGTTCTGGAGGATCTGGATACCTAAATTTTGTTTTGGCAAAGCCCCTTTATGAGGCCACAAAGTGGGGAGAACGAGAACCTCTGTGGTGGGAACCAGAGCAACAAAAGGCCTTTGAAGCAATCAAGTGAGCCCTTGCCAATGCACCTGGCCTGGAACTCCCAGACATCTCCGAGCCCTTCATCTTGTACATGCACGTGCACACTGGGGTTGTAGTAGGGGTCTTAACTCAGATACTGAGGTCATGACATCATCCAGTGACATACCGTTCCAATCAACTTGGCGCCATTGCCCAAGGGTGGCCACTCTTCCTGCAGGCACTGGCAGGCACAGCTCTCTTAGTGTCAGAAGCTGGTAAATTAACTATAGGACAAAAATTAACAGTCCGAGTACCACATTCAATGCTAATATTAATGGAGTTTAAGGGACAAGACTGTCCGAGTAACACCCAGATGGTCAAGTGTCAGGGAATGCTATGTGAAAATCCATGCGGTGGCCTAAAAGTCGTGATGACCCTAAACCCTGCAACCCTACTACACGCTGGGCTGGGCCAGCCAGATCATGACTGTGTTGAGGTCATGGATGAAGTATTTTCCAGCCAACCGGATTTAACAGGCCAGGATCTCAAAGATTCCAGATGCTGAATATTTCACTGGCAGCAGCAGCTTTGTAAAAGAGGGAGAATGCCTTGCTGGGTATTCAGTGGTGACCGTACATTCCACCACTGAAGCAGAAGTTGTACCAAAAGGGACTTCCAAACAAAAGACAGAGCTCATTGTGTTCAACCGAGCCCTCCAGCTGGTGTCAGACATGCATGTCCATATATACACCAACTCCAAATGTGCCTTCTCCACCCTCCATGTATGTGGGACTTTATACAAAGAAAGGGGGCCTAATCACCTCTGGACAAAAGGACATAAAATAGGGCAAAGAAATTCTTAATCTCTTAGATGCTGTGCGGGCTGTAGAAAGGTGGCTCTCGTACACTTTCAGGGTCATCAAGGGGGGAGCAGCACAGTCACTCAGGGAAAATGTAAAGTAGACTGAGAAGTAAAACTCACAGCCTCCAAGGGGACAATAGAACCAGCACCTCTGACTGCCACACTCTTCCCTGGTCCATTGGCGGAAGGGGACCCACAACATGAAAACAGCAGGTTTAAAAGCTGAAAATGGGAACTACGTCCCTGGGGGATGATGGAAAATTGAAGATAGCCAAAGAGCAATTCCTGAGGACCGAGCCCAAGCCTTTGTCGAACAATTCGACCAGGAGACTCACACTGACCACATGGCTCTCCCGGACACACTGGGCCAACACTGAAACCACACAACTCTCCAGAAGAGCCCAGGTAGTATGCAGAGAGTGTGAAACACGTGCCTGAAATAAACCGCACCAGGCACCTAGGGCCACCCCTGGAATAAAGACGGTTGGAGGGGCCCCATTTGAAAAGAGAGTTGTGGACTTAACTGAGCTTCCCTGACTCCAAGGCTAAAAATACATGTTAGTCCTCATGTATACATTCTCAGGCAGGTAGAGGCCTTCCCAAATCATAGAAGAGACATGGGAAGTGCCCTGATAACTCATAAAGGCAATTATTCCCAGATTTGGGATACCAATCACCAATGGACAAGAAGAATGTGGCTGAGGAGGTGTATTTCCATAAAGGAAATATTTCCCAGATTTGGGATACCAATCAAAAAAAGCACTGGACATTTGGGGCTACGGTGGTGGAAAAGGTGGTAGCTTTTCCAGTGCTGGATGCCTTCTGCTTATCAGGTTTGGGACAATGATTCTTCAGGCCTCCCCATTTGTCACCTGGGTGGGAGGATTGTGTGCTCATTCATGGGGTCCATGCCGGAGCTGTTCAATGAGGAGCCCACTGCGGACTGGGATTTGGGATGTAAAAGGAGGGTGAGCATAGGGTGCATGGGAGGTGCAAAAAGGGAAGGTAAAGTGGGAGAGAAGTGGTGCCATGCGCTGGCCATAGTCACTCAAGAGGGCTCAGGAACCTCATTTGTCTTAACAAGGGGGGCTCTTCTCTTGGTTCTATGCACCTGCTGAGATGCTGGGAGTTGGAACCAGGCTGGCCGTAAGCAGACTGCTCTCTTGACAGATCCACAAAAGCTCTGCATGAGTTTAATTCTGGCCCCCTGGGGAGAAGGGCAGATTGGGTCAGTGCAATGGGGGTGGGAAAGTGTTGCACTTGGGAAGAGGGCTGCCTGAAGCGAGTGGGGCGTTTCACGCTGAGAAGAGAGCCTTTGTGTGGGTCTATGGCCGTGAGGGGTAGTGCTGGGTCTGACGGTGGTTGCAGGGTTCTCTGGGGGATGCCCTGGATCCTGGGGTCCATCGTGGTAGAACACACGCATGTCCACACCCACCCAGGGGTAGGGCACCTTCTTTGGCACAGCCTGCCGAGGGGTTGTCATTGAAAGGCGTCCTCAGGATGGTCGTGGGGACAGGGCTGAGGAGGACACTCGAGCTGGTTGGGGTTTGGACTTCTCTGGGAATGCGTGATGGTGTTCCTTTGTTTGGTGCTGGATGCCGGCTGGCTATGTGGATTTGGCAGGGTTTCTTCAGGGCCCCCTCCGCACCTGTGGCCTGGGTGGGTGGGTTTCTGTTCTCGTTGCTGGGTTCCGTGCTGGAGCTGATCCGTGTGGAAGCGCAGGGTGACGTGGGTTTTGGGATGCGCATGAAGGGGCTGTGAGGGGTGCCCGGGTGGTGCCCAAAGGGAGAGCGAATGGGGAGAGCAGCAGTGCCAGGCGCTGGGCATTGTGTCTCAAGAGGGCTGCGGAACCTCCCTTTGTCTTGGCAAGGGAGGCTCTTGTCTTCTTTCGATGCAGCTGTGGAGAGGATGGGAGCTCGAGCCAGGCCGGGCCTCTGCAGGCCGCTGTCTGGACGGATCCACCCACGCTGTGCCTGAGCTTCCTTCTGGCCCCCTGGGGAGAAGGGCTGACTGGGTTGGTTTGGTGTGGTTGGGAAAACCTGTGCCTTGGGAAGCACCAATGGGGATCCAGATCAGGCCCCCTCCAGGTGGGGTCCCGAGAGTTGGGAAAGCAAGGGAGAAAGAGAGACCTGGCCAGATGAAGCAAGCCAGAAGGAAAGAATCGAGGCAAGCCTTCAAGGCAAGGAGTATGGACTCCCAGGGGGATCCTGAAGGGGGAAAACGACTCGTCCCATCCTTCCACACCGCTGTTCCTAACTCCATATGGGCAAGGCTCTATCCACACGGTAGCCGGCTGGCACACGCTGATGGGTTTGGAGCGAAGGATGTCCACGGCGAGGCATGGCCTAGGTGGGCATGTGCACGAAGAACGCCTTGGAGAGAGGGAGCTAGAGCCCCGGTGGAAGGGCCCTTCTGGGCGGGGGATGGAGCCCCCACCCTCCTCTATGCCCCAGCCCAAGCAGCCCCGGGGCCTGCTGAGCCCGAGAGAGAAGGAAAGCCTGAGAGGGGCTGTTCGAGCCTATGTCCACACGAGGGCGCCAGAGCCCTTTCCGGCCCCAGGTGCAGCTCTGAGGCTCTAAGAGGTGGGAGTGGCCAGGCTCCAAAGGCGCAGGCTCCACGTCGGGGGCGGGGGCGGGGGCGGGGGCGGATGGAGGCTTGAGCGGGACGCACCCACAGCAGACCCCCAGAGGATGTGCGGGCGTTTGCTGGGCACCAGGGACTCTCTCCTCCGAGACACCTCCTGTCAGGCGGAGGGCGGAGCTGTGCCTTCCGGAGTTGGAGGTGGGTTCGCCGCCTGGTTGGGTGGCAGTGGGTTTGGAAGGCTTGAAAGAGGTTCTGGGCTTTGGCGTGCCTGGGGTTCCTTCGAGGCAGGCGCCCAGACACACACAGCCTCAGGATTGGAGCGCCAGCTGGCCCTGGTCAAGCCCTCCGCATCAGGGCTTCAGGTAGGTGAGAAGAAGTGTGGTGCTGAGGAAGACATGGGGGGCTTCGGGGCAAGAGTAGCTGGGCTCATCCGCCTGTTTTCCCTCTCTCACACACTCTCTCTCCCTCTCACACTCTCTTTCTCTCTCTCTCTCCGTCTCTCTGTCTCTTTGTCTCTCTGTCTCTCTCACCCTCTCTCTCTCTCTCCCCCCCACACACACACACTCAGGAGGCTGAGGGTAATGTCCTTGTGTCCTTTGGAGAAGAGCCTCTCTTGGCAGCAGGGCGCCAGGCTATGGAGGCCTGATGGAAACCAGGTCTGATACGTTAAGGACTCTTGATTGGTCTCCTCCAGCAAGCTCTCAGGGGAGTTCCCCCGTGGCTGCCAAGCTTCCGAGGCTCTCCTGGTCCTCTGCTGTGGCTGGGGCAAGAGCTGCACTGGGCGATCCCCCTCTGGCTCGACCTCATCTCCCTGTGGCAGGGGGCACCCAAATCCATGGACAAGGAAGAAGAGGCATGGAAATGAAGGAGCTGAATGGGTCCAGAAAGGAGTGAAGGTCCATCTCTCTTTCTCTCCCTCGTTCTCTCCCTCGTTCTCTCCTTCTCCCTCCCTCTTTCTCTGCAAACACACTCACACGCATACACTGGCAGACAGAGGAGGAACCAAGAGCTGGCACCTGGGTCGGACAAATGCATGCTAAGTCTCTCCTGAGCCAATATCTTGGGTGGGAGTGGGTTGGCAGTGCCAGCCTGGGGATGCCCAGCCTGAGAGTGGATGCTTTGGCCGAGCCGAGTGGATCGGCCTGCCACACACGGGTGCAGGAGAATCCCTGGGGAAGTCCATCCACTCCCAACGAAGCATGTCTTTCTCCTCATCCCTTCCTCCTCGCCAGGCGATTCGGTCGGGTCCGATGGGCTAGGCTAGGCCATCTGGACGGAATCCACGGCGTCCTTCGGCCCGTCTCTTTTCCCCAGGGGCAGCCCTCTCGAGCGTGCCACCTTCTCTGGGGAGCCCTGAGACGCTCCTGTGTTGGGGTTGAATGTTCAGGACCCCTTTTCGCTGGTCGCTGATCGAAGTGGATCCATTGCCGTTTCGCAACAAAGAGGGATCCCATCGGCCGTGTCTATCCATCCTGTTTGGCTCCTCTTCGCCTCCCTTGGGTTCCCAGAAGAGGGACTAGACGTCGTAGCTTCGGCTCCATGGAAGGAGGGCTCTGGCCCCCCCCGCAAGGGCAAGGGTTTGGATCTCGGACCTCCCCAATGCCAGGCATCGCCACAGCCTCGCCCTCCCATTTGGCAAGCACCCTCTGGATGGCAGTCCAGGGGGTTCTCTCCTGGAAGACAGTTCCTGGGTGTCCCTGGTGAGATGGGAGAGGGAAGGGGTTTCCCATGGGCTGTGTGTCTCCCTCCCAGACCTCTTTCCTTTCGTGTGAGCATTTCCCTTGGCAACACGGTGGCTGCCCATGGCACCTTTTTCTGCGCCGTTGGATTGCTGAGTCCGCTTGTGTTGGGGAGAAGGTCAGCTGCTTGCTAAGCCAAGCAGCTGTCCATGGACATCGAATGTCTTTCCATGTGTTGCGCTTGGGAAGAGGGCTGCCTGAAGCGAGTGGGGCGTTTCACGCTGAGAAGAGAGCCTTTGTGTGGGTCTATGGCCGTGAGGGGTAGTGCTGGGTCTGACGGTGGTTGCAGGGTTCTCTGGGGGATGCCCTGGATCCTGGGGTCCATCGTGGTAGAACACACGCATGTCCACACCCACCCAGGGGTAGGGCACCTTCTTTGGCACAGCCTGCCGAGGGGTTGTCATTGAAAGGCGTCCTCAGGATGGTCGTGGGGACAGCGCTGAGGAGGACACTCGAGCTGGTTGGGGTTTGGACTCCTCTGGGAATGCGTGATGGTGTTCCTTTGTGCGGTGCTGGATGCCGGCTGGCTATGTGGATTTGGCAGGGTTTCTTCGGGCCCCCTCCGCACCTGTGGGCTGGGTGGGTGGGTTTCTGTTCTCGTTGCTGGGTTCCGTGCTGGAGCTGATCCGTGTGGAAGCCCAGGGTGACGTGGGTTTTGGGATGCGCATGAAGGGGCTGTGAGGGGTGCCCGGGTGGTGCCCAAAGGGAGAGCGAATGGGGAGAGCAGCAGTGCCAGGCGCTGGGCATTGTGTCTCAAGAGGGCTGCGGAACCTCCGTTTGTCTGGGCAAGGGAGGCTCTTGTCTTCTTTCGATGCAGCTGCGGAGAGGATGGGAGCTCGAGCCAGGCCGGGCCTCTGCAGGCCGCTCTCTGGACGGATCCACCCACGCTGTGCCTGAGCTTCCTTCTGGCCCCCTGGGGAGAAGGGCTGACTGGGTGGGTTTGGTGTGGTTGGGAAAACCTGTGCCTTGGGAAGCACCAATGGGGATCCAGATCAGGCCCCCTCCAGGTGGGGTCCCGAGAGTTGGGAAAGCAAGGGAGAAAGAGAGACCTGGCCAGATGAAGCAAGCCAGAAGGAAAGAATCGAGGCAAGCCTTCAAGGCAAGGAGTATGGACTCCCAGGGGGATCCTGAAGGGGGAAAACGACTCGTCCCATCCTTCCACACCGCTGTTCCTAACTCCATATGGGCAAGGCTCTATCCACACGGTAGCCAGGCTGGCACACGCTGATGGGTTTGGAGCGAAGGATGTCCATGGCGAGGCATGGCCTAGGTGGGCATGTGCACGAAGAACGCCTTGGAGAGAGGGAGCTAGAGCCCCGGTGGAAGGGCCCTTCTGGGCGGGGGATGGAGCCCCCACCCTCCTCTATGCCCCAGCCCAAGCAGCCCCGGGGCCTGCTGAGCCCGAGAGAGAAGGAAAGCCTGAGAGGGGCTGTTCGAGCCTATGTCCACACGAGGGCGCCAGAGCCCTTTCCGGCCCCAGGTGCAGCTCTGAGGCTCTAAGAGGTGGGAGTGGCCAGGCTCCAAAGGCGCAGGCTCCACGTCGGGGGGCGGGGGCGGGGGCGGGGGCGGGGGCGGATGGAGGCTTGAGCGGGACGCACCCACAGCAGACCCCCAGAGGATGTGCGGGCATTTGCTGGGCACCAGGGACTCTCTCCTCCGAGACACCTCCTGTCAGGCGGAGGGCGGAGCTGTGCCTTCCGGAGTTGGAGGTGGGTTCGCCGCCTGGTTGGGTGGCAGTGGGTTTGGAAGGCTTGAAAGAGGTTCTGGGCTTTGGCGTGCTTGGGGTTCCTTCGAGGCAGGCGCCCAGACACACACAGCCTCAGGATTGGACCGCCAGCTGGCCCTGGTCAAGCCCTCCGCATCAGGGCTTCAGGTAGGTGAGAAGAAGTGTGGTGCTGAGGAAGACATGGGGGGCTTCGGGGCAAGAGTAGCTGGGCTCATCCGCCTGTTTTCCCTCTCTCACACACTCTCTCTCCCTCTCACACTCTCTTTCTCTCTCTCTCTCCGTCTCTCTGTCTCTCTGTCTCTCTCACCCTCTCTCTCTCTAACCCCCCCCCACACACACACTCAGGAGGCTGAGGGTAATGTCCTTGTGTCCTTGGAGAAGAGCCTCTCTTGGCAGCAGGGCGCCAGGCTCTGGAGGCCTGATGGAAAGCAGGTCTGATACGTTAAGGACTCTTGATTGGTCTCCTCAAGCAAGCTCTCAGGGGAGTTCCCCCGTGGCTGCCAAGCTTCCGAGGCTCTCCTGGTCCCTGCTGTGGCTGGGGCAAGAGCTGCACTGGGCGATCCCCCTCTGGCTCGACCTCATCTCCCTGTGGCAGGGGGCACCCAAATCCATGGACAAGGAAGAAGAGGCATGGAAAGGAAGGAGCTGAATGGGTCCAGAAAGGAGTGAAGGTCCATCTCTCTTTCTCTCCCTCGTTCTCTCCTTCTCCCTCCCTCTTTCTCTGCAAACACACTCACACGCATACACTGGCAGACAGAGGAGGAAACAAGAGCTGGCAGCTGGGTCGACAAATGCATGCTAAGTCTCTCCTGAGCCAATATCTTGGGTGGGAGTGGGTTGGCAGTGCCAGCCTGGGGATGCCCAGCCTGAGAGTGGATGCTTTGGCCGAGCCGAGTGGATCGGCCTGCCACACACGGGTGCAGGAGAATCCCTGGGGAAGTCCATCCACTCCCAACGAAGCATGTCTTTCTCCTCATCCCTTCCTCCTCGCCAGGCGATTCGGTCGGGTCCGATGGGCTAGGCTAGGCCATCTGGACGGAATCCACGGCGTCCTTCGGCCCGTCTCTTTTCCCCAGGGGCAGCCCTCTCGAGCGTGCCACCTTCTCTGGGGAGCCCTGAGACGCTCCTGTGTTGGGGTTGAATGTTCAGGACCCCTTTTCGCTGGTCGCTGATCGAAGTGGATCCATTGCCGTTTCCCAACAAGAGGGATCCCATCGGCCATGTCTATCCATCCTGTTTGGCTCCCCTTCGCCTCCCTTGGGTTCCCAGAAGAGGGACTAGACATCGCAGCTTCGGCTCCATGGAAGGAGGGCACTGGCCCGCCCCGCAAGGGCAAGGGTTTGGTCTCGGACCTCCCCAATGCCAGGCATCGCCACAGCCTCGCCCTCCCATTTGGCAAGCACCCTCTGGATGGCAGTCCAGCGGGTTCTCTCCTGGAAGACAGTTCCTGGGTGTCCCTGGTGAGATGGGAGAGGGAAGGGGTTTCCCATGGGCTGTGTGTCTCCCTCCCAGACCTCTTTCCTTTCGTGTGAGCATTTCCCTTGGCAACACGGTGGCTGCCCATGGCACCTTTTTCTGCGCCGTTGGATTGCTGAGTCCGCTTCTGTTGGGGAGAAGGTCAGCTGCTTGCTAAGCCAAGCAGCTGTCCATGGACATCGAATGTCTTTCCATGTGTTGCGCTTGGGAAGAGGGCTGCCTGAAGCGAGTGGGGCGTTTCACGCTGAGAAGAGAGCCTTTGTCTGGGTCTATGGCCGTGAGGGGTAGTGCTGGGTCTGACGGTGGTTGCAGGGTTCTCTGGGGGATGCCCTGGATCCTGGGGTCCATCGTGGTAGAACACACGCATGTCCACACCCACCCAGTGGTAGGGCACCTTCTTTGGCACGGCCTGCCGCGGGGTTGTCATTGAAAGGCGTCCTCAGAATGGTCGTGGGGACAGGGCTGAAGAGGACACTCGAGCTGGTTGGGGTTTGGACTTCTCTGGGAATGCGTGATGGTGTTCCTTTGTGTGGTGCTGGCTGCCGGCTGGCTATGTGGATTTGGCAGGGTTTCTTCAGGGCCCCTCCGCACCTGTGGGCCTGGGTGGGTGGGTTTGTGTTCTCGTTGCTGGGTTCCGTGCTGGAGCTGATCCGTGTGGAAGCCCAGGGTGACGTGGGTTTTGGGATGCGCATGAAGGGGCTGTGAGGGGTGCCCGGGTGGTGCCCAAAGGGAGAGCGAATGGGGAGAGCAGCAGTGCCAGGCGCTGGGCATTGTGTCTCAAGAGGGCTGCGGAACCTCCGTTTGTCTGGGCAAGGGAGGCTCTTGTCTTCTTTCGATGCAGCTGCGGAGAGGATGGGAGCTCGAGCCAGGCCGGGCCTCTGCAGGCCGCTCTCTGGACGGATCCACCCAAGCTGTGCCTGAGCTTCCTTCTGGCCCCCTGGGGAGAAGGGCTGACTGGGTTGGTTTGGTGTGGTTGGGAAAACCTGTGCCTTGGGAAGCACCAATGGGATCCAGATCAGGCCCCTCCAGGTGGGGTCCCGAGAGTTGGGAAAGCAAGGGAGAAAGAGAGACCTGGCCAGATGAAGCAAGCCAGAAGGAAAGAATCGAGGCAAGCCTTCAAGGCAAGGAGTATGGACTCCCAGGGGGATCCTGAAGGGGGAAAACGACTCGTCCCATCCTTCCACACCGCTGTTCCTAACTCCATATGGGCAAGGCTCTCTCCACACGGTAGCCGCTGGCACACGCTGATGGGTTTGGAGCGAAGGATGTCCACGGCGAGGCATGGCCTAGGTGGCATGTGCACGAAGAACGCCTTGGAGAGAGGGAGCTAGAGCCCGGTGGAAGGGCCCTTCTGGGCGGGGGCTGGAGCCCACCCCCTCTATGCCCCAGCCCAAGCAGCCCCGGGGCCTGCTGAGCCCGAGAGAGAAGGAAGCCTGAGAGGGGCTGTTCGAGCCTATGTCCACACGAGGGCGCCAGAGCCCTTTCCGGCCCCAGGTGCAGCTTGAGGCTCTAGATGGGGAGTGGCCAGGTTCCAAAGGCGCAGGCCCCACGTCGGGGGCTGGGGGCGGGGCGGATGGAGGCTTGAGCAGGACGCACCCACAGCAGACCCCCAGAGGATGTGCGGGCATTTGCTGGGCACCAGGGACTCTCTCCTCCGAGACACCTCCTGTCGGCGGAGGGCGGAGCTGTGCCCTCCGGATTTGGAGGTGGGGTCGCCGCCTGGTTGGGTGGCAGTGGGTTTGGAAGGCTTGAAAGAGGTTCTGGGCTTTGGCGTGCTTGGGGTTCCTTCGAGGCAGGCGCCCAGACACCACAGCCTCAGGATTGGACCGCCAGCTGGCCCTGGTCAAGCCCTCCGCATCAGGGCTTCGGAGGTAGAGAAGTGTGGTGCTGAGGAAACATGGGGGGCTTCGGGGCAAGAGTAGCTGGGCTCATCCGCCTGGTTTCCCTCTCTCACACACTCTCTCCCTCTACACTCTCTTTCTCTCTCTCTCTCCGTCTCTCTGTCTCTCTGTCTCTTCACCCTCTCTCTCTCTAACCCCCCCCCACCACACCACTCAGGAGGCTGAGGGTAATGTCCTTGTGTCCTTGGAGAGCCTCTCTTGGCAGCAGGGCGCCAGGCTCTATGGAGGCCTGATGGAAAGCAGGTCTGATACGTTAAGGGACTCTTGATTGGTCTCCTCAAGCAAGCTCTCAGGGGAGTCCCCCGTGGCTGCCAAGCTTCCGAGGCTCTCCTGGTCCTGCTGTGGCTGGGGCAAGAGCTGCACTGGGCGATCCCCCTCTGGCTCGACCTCATCCCTGTGGCAGGGGGCACCCAAATCCATGGACAAGGAAGAAGAGGCATGGAAAGGAGGCTGAATGGGTCCAGAAAGGAGTGAAGGTCCATCTCTCTTCTCTCCCTCGTTCTCTCCTTCTCCCTCCTCTTTCTCTGCAAACACACTCACACGCATACACTTGCAGACAGAGGAGGGAAACAAGAGCTGGCAGCTGGGTCGACAAATGCATGCTAAGTCTCTCCTGAGCCAATATCTTGGGTGGGAGTGGGTTGGCAGTGCCAGCCTGGGATGCCCAGCCTGAGAAGTGGATGCTTGGCCGAGCAGAGTGGATCGGCCTGCCAACACGGGTGCAGGAGAATCCCTGGGGAAGTCCATCCACTCCCAACGAAGCATGTCTTTCTCCTCATCCCTTCCTCCTCGCCAGGCGATTCGGTCGGGTCCGATGGGCTAGGCTAGGCCATCTGGACGGAATCCACGGCGTCCTTCGGCCCGTCTCTTTTCCCCAGGGGCAGCCCTCTCGAGCGTGCCACCTTCTCTGGGGAGCCCTGAGACGCTCCTGTGTTGGGGTTGAATGTTCAGGACCCCTTTTCGCTGGTCGCTGATCGAAGTGGATCCATTGCCGTTTCGCAACAAGAGGGATCCCATCGGCCATGTCTATCCATCCTGTTTGGCTCCCCTTCGCCTCCCTTGGGTTCCCAGAAGAGGGACTAGACCTCGTAGCTTCGGCTCCATGGAAGGAGGGCTCTGGCCCCCCCCGCAAGGGCAAGGGTTTGGATCTCGGACCTCCCAATGCAGGCATCGCCACAGCCTCGCCCTCCCATTTGGCAAGCACCCTCTGGATGGCAGTCCAGCGGGTTCTCTCCTGGAAGACAGTTCCTGGGTGTCCCTGGTGAGATGGGAGAGGGAAGGGGTTTCCCATGGGCTGTGTGTCTCCCTCCCAGACCTCTTTCCTTTCGTGTGAGCATTTCCCTTGGCAACACGGTGGCTGCCCATGGCACCTTTTTCTGCGCCGTTGGATTGCTGAGTCCGCTTGTGTTGGGGAGAAGGTCAGCTGCTTGCTAAGCCAAGCAGCTGTCCATGGACATCGAATGTCTTTCCATGTGTTGCGCTTGGGAAGAGGGCTGCCTGAAGCGAGTGGGGCGTTTCACGCTGAGAAGAGACCCTTTGTCTGGGTCTATGGCCGTGAGGGGTAGTGCTGGGTCTGACGGTGGTTGCAGGCTTCTCTGGGGGATGCCCTGGATCCTGGGGTCCATCGTGGTAGAACACACGCATGTCCACACCCACCCAGGGGTAGGGCACCTTCTTTGGCACAGCCTGCCGAGGT
>NW_025927440.1:0-55452 GCF_016906955.1 Phacochoerus africanus | reverse complement strand
CATTGAATAGACTAGTAAGCAGAATGATGTCTAACAGTTATGGAGACAGATGGAGTTGGCTCATGTGAGGTGGCAGCTGAGTGGTGGCAGAGGTGCAGAGGGGCCTGAGCCCTTCCCTGAGCAGGTGGTGGAATTGGATGGGCAAGCAGCAGTCAAGGCTGCATCTGCCTGCCCAGCGCAGTGCCTGCATAGCCTGGGGCTGCCAGTGCCCAATGCACCTTGTTGAGGGAGGAGGCAGCTGATTATTGCAGAGTCTGGGTGCGAGGGGAGAGGTGGCTGCAAGGGGCAGAGGCATCACATGGGGAACATTTTCATCTGTTGCATGTCCCCAACACCAGCCCCAAGCTGGGCTGGTGTCAAGCTAGTGGAGCCAGACTAAGTCTGAGGTGTATGTGTTGGAGGACCCCTGGTGGCTGGGGTCGCACTGGCAGTAGCATCCATGCTGACTGGCATGGAACCAGCCAAGTTGGATTTTGGAGCCGGTGAGCGCCAGCACCTGCAGCACATCAGCAACCAGGAGATGCCCTAAGACTTAGCTTTGGAATCAAACCCTTCTGACAACCCAAGGGCAAGCACAAATTTTCTGAGCAAATTTCAAATGGATGTGCCAGAAAAGAGGAAGAGCAACCATTTAAACCATGTCATCTCAAGGGTAGCTTACTAAAAAGCCTAACTCAGTCTCAATGATATTTCTAGATGGCAGCACAGTCAGCCTGCCTAGTCTTAGAACCACAATAAAATGTGGGCCTTTAGCAATGTATTACCACACACACACACACACACACACACAAACCCAAACAAACAAACAGAGATGTAAATAGATTCTTGGATTTTTTTTCTTTTTTTTTCTTTTTTTATTACTCAAATGAATTTATCACATCTGTAGTTGTATAATGATCATAACAATCCGGTTTCACAGGATTTCCATCCCATAACCCAGGCACATCCCCCCACCCCCCAAACTGTCTCCTCTGGAGACTATAAGTTTTTCAATGTCTGTGAGTCAGTGTCTGTTCTGCAAAGAAGTTCAGTCTGTTCTTTTTTTAAATTACACACGTCAGTGAAAGCATTTGATGTTGGTGTCTCATTGTATGGCTGACTTCACTTAGTATGATAATTTCTAGGTCCGTCCATGTTGCTAAAAATGCTGGTATTTTGTTCATTTTAATGGCTGAGTAATATTCCATTGTGTATAGGTACCACATCTTCTTGATACCCTCCTCTGTTGATGGACATTCAGGTTGTTTCCAAGTCTTGGCTATTGCAAATAGTGCTGCAATGAACATTGGAATACATGTGTCTTTGTGAGTCGTGGTTTTCTCTGGATAGATGCCCAGGAGAGCACAGCACCTCAAGGCCATTTCCAGATTGTGTGAAGACAAATACAAATGGATCAAATTATAGTTCTATTTTTAGTTTTCTGAGGAATCTAGATATAAGACCAGACACTATAAAACTCTTAGAGGAAAACATAGGCCAAGTGCTCTCTGACATAAACAATAGCAACATCTTCTCAGATCCACCTCTTAGAGTCATGACAGTAAAAGCAAAAATAAACAAATGGGACCTAATCAAACTGAAAAGTTTCTGCACAGCAAAGGAAACCCTAAGCAAAACAAAAAGACGAACCACAGAATGGGAGAAAATCTTTGCAAGTGAATCAACTGACAAGGGATTAATCTCCAAAATTTATAAACACCTTCTGCAGCTCCATACCAAAAAAACAAGCAACCCCATCAAAAAATGGGCAGAAGATCTAAACAGACAATTCTCCAAAGAAGACATGCAGGTGGCCAAAAAACACATGAAAAGATGTTCAACATCACTCATTATTAGAGAAATGCAAATTAAAACCACAATGAGGTACCACCTTACAATATCCAGGATAGCCATCATCTGAAAGTCCATAAACAATAAGTGCTGGAGAAGGTGTGGAGAAAAAGGAACCCTATTACACTGTTGGTGGGATTGTAAATTGGTGCAACCACTGTGGAAAACAGTATGGAGATTCCTCAGGAAACTAAAAATAGAACTACAATTTGATTCTTGGATATTTTTGATGAGCAACCATATTCACTCACATGAGCAAGGGTACCAGAGGAATACTTTAAGCATGATCCTGAAATTCATTTATATTAGTTCGTAGTCTTTTTAGTGCCACACAGCTAACAGCTGGATGTGCAATAGTAACTCTGGTTTACTTAGAAAGGCCTTTAACTTAATGCTGAGATGGACATTTGTCTCACTAACTGCAAAAGAATTGTCTTGGGAACTATTCTTCTTGCCTCCAAGGTTTGGGACAATCAGGCTGTAAGGAATGTGGACTACTGCCAAGTCCTCAAGGACATTACAGTTGAGGACATGAATGAGATGGAAAGGCAATTTCTGGAGCTACTTCATTTTAATATGAATATTCCTGCCAGTGCTTATGGCAAATACTACTTTGACCTTTGCTCCTTAGCAGATGACAACATGAACTTTCTTTTTGCTCCTCTTAGGAAAAAAAGAGCACAGCACCTTGAGGCCATTTCCAGATTGTGTGAAGACAAATACAAAGACTTGTGCAGAGCTGCCCTGAGGAAGTCTTTCAGAGCTGATAATTTCATTGGTATTCAGTGCTCCAATGTCATCCTCTCTTAAGAGAGAAGTGAGGGGTTGTAACATCATCATCCCCTTAAAACAAAGACTGGAGATATATCACCTCTCCTGCTCATAAACTAGCAAAGTTAGTATTTTCACCTGAAAGAAAGACATTGAATTCAAAAGATTCAAGGACAGTGAGGATTATGCTCATAAGAAAGAATGGGACCTTGTCAATGCAACAGACTCTTCTCTCTTTTTAATATAAAGAAAGTTACAAAAACCACTCCAAAGCTAAAAGCTCCAAATTAACACAGAGATATTTACTTACTGTGTAGGTTGATAGCAGTGAACTATGTGACTTTTTAATTAATAGGTTTTCTTTAGATTTTAAAGACACTGAATATATAACTTCTACATTTTTCCAATTTTTCTTGCCCTTCTCTATATTGCTGCATATTCCTTTATAATTAATGTGACATTACCATTAAAACATGGGACTCCTAACAACTCATAAAGCCACTTAGCAAAGGACTGCTCTAGCCGTCCTTAGCAACTAGCCACTTAGCAAAGGACTGTTAGGTTTTGGAAGATTCTTCCCCCCTATTATATTATTGAAGCTGCTATTCATTATTGGCAATCAGTTTAAACCAAAAAAGCTGCTGAATAACACTTACTTAAATTCTTTGCAAGCCCTACTTAGCATATTAGCATATTGGGAATCAGAAGCAGAGAAACTATGTTATTATCTACTTCCATTGGGTCTATGCTGCATTTCTCGTGAACTTATAATAGTGCTTCTCATTTCCTGATGATTTCCCCCTTGTTAAATACTTGTATTAAAGGGTACTTTCATAATTCCAACCAACTTGGAGGTCCAGTAGTTAACAAGCGGGTAATGAAAGAGAGTGAGTCCCAGAAGTCTTAGGGCAATTTTCAGCTTTAATATACTGTACTTGGACACTCCAGGACACTGCTGCCAAAGTATTACTGCTACTGACTGACAGGATATCACTTGACAAGTTGGTTGCATTGCTTTTGAGCTTGCTTTTGTGGCTTTTGAGCATTGGGCTTTTGGTTTTAAATTTTTGTTTCAGCCCCTCTTGAAAATGGCAAACAATAGCTGTCACAAAAAAATAAAATTGAGAGCCTACTATTTGAAATTTACATAACTAGGTGAGTTTGGAAAAAATTCAATTAAACTTTCAGGTGGTGTTTTGTAAGTGTGTGGCACTTATACTTTTACGAGTATCAAGGCTTAAGGTTGCACTAAGACTTCAGGGAATATTTTATATCTTGACAGACCTTCCCTCCTTTTTTAGAAATAGTTCTTCACCGGGCTGGGTTCTCTACCTTCTTTGATCATCTAAGGTTCATTTTTCTAGATTTGGTAAAGGGATTATAAAGAGCAGTGTTAATTCACTTGTAAAAATTTAAAAGGAACTGGACCCTAATAGTAATAGTGATATAAAAATAGGTGATATGAAACAGATTTTCTATCCTATGTATTTAACATGGCTGTAGGTATCTCATTTCAAGTTCTGCCATTTGAGAGGAAACATATAAATCTTAGGAACCCTTACTTATCTCAGGCTTTAAAAAGCAGGGAGGTCCAGTAATCAGTTTTTTAGGAGATTGGTAATAATGTCACCTAAACTTGAAATATTTTTTAAAAACTAGTGTTTTCAACTATGCAAAATCTTTCTCCTCTTACCTTCAAGAATTTTGCCTATAAACAAAGCATTTCTGGGCCTGGAATACTTTCTCTCTTTATAGAAAGGCTTCACTTTATATTGAGTGCTGCAGCTTCCATCACTTTTAAAGGACAGAGACCTAAATGATAAAAATGGCATATAAAATATTACAATCTACCATCTCAAAAATATTGTTTATGGAGCTTGAAGATTTGAGTATTGATTGAAGTTTTATTTGTAAAAGAATGCTCCAGCTTATGTGTTTTTTCTTTCTCATGCTCATATTAAAAGAAAAGCTAATAAACACTGTTTGAACTGAAAACAAAAACCCTTATGGAGAAAGCACTCAACCTCAAATAATTGCTTACTTCTATCACTAGGTCTGAAGATTGAAAAGATAGCCATCACTTTGCCTACTCTTCGTATCCTTCTATGCTAATGGTTGGCCCTAAGTGGAAGTACATAAAGTTTTGCATCAAGATGCTCAATATTGACCAGATATCCTTTTGCAAATACAAAGAATGGGGAGGGTATTAATATGCCTTTATAAATACCCAGAAGTGAGGTTGCTGGATCATATGGGGAGTTGTCATTCAACAAGTACCAGTTACGTAAGATGAGTAAGATCTAGGGATCCACTGTGTAACACTGTGGCTATAATTAACAATACTGTGCTATATGGTTAAAGACCTTTTAGTGGACTAGACTCAGGTTAAGTAATCTTACCATAAATTAAGATTTTAAAAAATAGGCAGCATAAAAGAATCTAGACATCTTCAGAGGTAGGTGATAACTGAAACTGCACTCAATAAACACTAGAATAATTCTTATCAGAACTGAAGACTTCAAAGGTAGGCTTTAGGATTGGTACTAGAAGTCTGAGTTCCTTTGCTTAATCCAGTATGTCTTATTCTACAAGAAGACTCATGATATCAGGCCATGCAACACTCGATGCTTATCTATGAAAGAGGAAGGGGCCTGCTAGCAGAGTGGGACTCACTAGAGAAACAGCAAATAACTTCATCTAGGAAAAAAAAATAGAATTGGTTCATCAGTATCCAGCATTGCCTTCTCTTCCCAACCCCATTCTTTGGATCAGACTAGATGCCTGGTTTGATATGACAGAACTTTTGTAGCATCTCAAGGGGAAAATAAAGCCTCACAAGAAAATCTTTATCTTCTGGGTTTTCCTTCATTCAACTGACTTAAAATGGAATGTGCAAAAATAAATTTATTTTTTTAAAATCCTGCCTTATAATTTTATAATAAAGGAAAAGTCTAGGTATATAGAAACTATTTCTTATACAGGTTTGTAAGGCTACTGCTATTTCTTGTCAGCCACAAAACACTGGTGAAAATTAAAGATAAGTCACATATCCTTTAATCTCCTGGTTGCTCATTAGTATTCATAAGAAGATTGTTAAAGCCTAGAGTATGATCAGGAATGACATTTTTTGTTTGTTTTGTTTTGTTTGGTTTTTTGGTTGTTTTTTTTTGTTTGTTTGTTTGTCTATTTGCTATTTCTTGGGCCGCTTCCGCGGCATATGGAGGTTCCCAGGCTAGGGGTCTAATCGGAGCTGTAGCTGCCAGCCTATGCCAGAGCCACAGCAACTCGGGATCCTGAGCCGCGTCTGCAACCTGACACCACAGCTCACGGCAACACCGGATCGTTAACCCACTGAGCAAGGGCAGGGACCGAACCCGCAACCTCATGGTTCCTAGTCGGATTCGTTAACCACTGTGCCACGATGGGAACTCCAGGAATGACATTCTTTTTTAAGAAGTTGTTTTAATTGAATTATACTTGATTTATAATGTTGTGTTAATTTCTGGTATAGAGCAAAATGATTCAGTTTTACGTAAGGAATAACATACTTAAATACCTCAAATCAAGTGTGTTAGTCTTATTTGAAACTACATTCATTCTCACTTTCTGATTCTATGGTGCCACTGATTCAAACATTCAGATAATATGCCTCCTCTCACAAAAAAAAAAAAAAAAGAAAGAAAGAATGGAGCAATCCCAGAAGAATCAATATGAATAAGGACAGAGAGGGCCAAAGATGAAAATTTTGAGTTCAACATGCCTGGTAAGGGGGTATGACTGAAAAAGTGATGTGTACTTGATGGTGGAATGCACAGAAAATGAAACTAAGGTGTATTTTATTTGTTCTTAAAAATAGCTCATTACATATTTTACTACTCAATTAATGACTGCTATTTATTTGCTAATGAGCTAATCTGAGAGAATCATGACATGGAAATCAAGAAGGATACAGTAGTCAATGACTGACATAAAAGAAAGCTTGGGAGTTCCCATCGTGGCACAGTGGTTAAAGAATCTGACTAGGAACCGTGAGGTTGCGGATTCGATCCCTGGCCTTGCTCAGTGGGTTAAGGATCTGGCATTGCCATGAGCTGTGGTGTAGGTCGCAGATTAGGCTCGGATCATGTGTTGCTGTGTGGCTCTGGTGTAGGCTGGTGGCTACAGCTCCAATTTGACCCTTAGCCTGGGAACCTCCATATGCTGCAAGAGCGGCCAAAGAGACAAAAAAGAAAAAAGAAAAAAAAGAAAAGAAAGAAAGCTTGACAGAAGCAAATAGAAGAGGTGTGCTAAAATGGCAAAGCATTATGTAAATTGACAAATAATACAATACAGGAATTTAAAAGAAAATTAGAGGATGAATGTACTGTTAATGATTTAAAATGGCTGCTTTTTAAAAATTATTTTTTGCAATATATAATCAACAATATATTAGATTTCAGGCAAATAGAGGAGATAACATAATTTTGGAAGTATAATTGTAGGAAATCTCACCCAAGGAATTGCCCTTCCCTTGCCATCTAATGACAGTCCTAGACAATACTTTAATATCTGTAACCATTTTTCCTTGTCTTCCCCAAAAAGAACTGGGTTAACTGACTTGATAATAAATAAATGCATTACTGTTTATATACTGCATGTAACAAAACTGGGCATTCCCAATGAAGAACGATAATCCTTCTTTGAAATTAATGTATTAAAACTGTTTGGATCTCGGAGTACCTGTCGTGGCGCAGTGGTTAATGAATCCGCCTAGGAACCATGAGGTTGTGGGTTCGATCCTTGGCCTCCCTCAGCAGGTTAAGAATCTGGCATTGCCATGAGATGTAGCGTAGGTCGCAGATGCGGCTCAGATCCCACGTTGCTGTGGCTCTGGCGTAGGCCAGCAGCAAAAGCTGCAACTAGCCCCCTAGCCTGGGAACCTCCATACGCCGTGGGAGTGGCCCTAGAAAAGACAAAAAATAATAATAATAAAATAAAATTTTTTGGCTCTCTAGACCAGCCATTTACCTGGTATACAAGTAATATTCCAGAAAATATTTGACTTCATTTAAAATCCCAAACAGTAAACATTAAAATAATACTCAGTGTTACGTTATAAAGTGTTTCTATTTTTTTTCTTTTCTTTTCTCTTATGCTGTGCAAACTAATAATGTTATGAATACAACCTCATTTGGAAGGGTATTTTTGAATAACTTTCTTAATCTTTAGAAGTTTCTTCATAAAACTATTAAGTATTCCCCAGATCTGTCTGTGTAACACCTCCTCTCTCTTCTGGATCAGAATACTTGAGTTTGGTCAATTACTTCCATTTATCAGTCACCTTTTAAAATATGTCCCATTAAAAAATTTTTTAAATGCCTATAGTACTTGTGCTGTGAATTTAGTATGTTTAAAAATGTGTGGACACCACTATTATCATTGTAAATAGAAAAGGGTAATCTTGTAATTTATTAAAGGAAATGAGAGAGAACATCTCCTTACACTGGTAATCAAAACAGTTATTGTCTCAGCCAAACAATTCTATGTTAGAGGCACAAGTGGCATCAAGGATGAAAAAGAAGGATGCCAATATGAATGGGGTGAGATAGAAGACCAAAAGAGAGTGAGGAAGAGAACAAGGTGGGATGTGTGGATTATATGGTGTCATGTGTGCTCTACTCTATATATTCATAGCCTACTAGGATTCATTCTATATATTCAGAGCCTGAACATCTCTTCAAGGCCACATATAATTAGAAAAACATAATGTAACAGCAAACAAATTACAAGGACAAGTTGTATGGTGCCAGAAGACTGGGTGGTATTTATGAATTGTGACTTGAGCACATTAGCCATAGATTGAAGGAAAAAAGTCAGAAACCAACACATCAGACTTAGAAAATTTCCCTACAGCCTAGTAGCTTCTGATATTCAATAGGCACTGACACTGTTCGTTGTGACCTCCTTGTGACAATAGAGACAAACCATGAAGACCATTAGCATAAAACAAGAATAAGATTATAATTCATGAAAAACCAAAGTTGAAGCAAGTCCTAGACAAAGGTCAAATTTCATCATTCTGAAAAGAGGAAGATATGTGTATCATCTGTTATGACCACAGTTTTGAGATGAAGAATCCATTTATGATTTGTGAATTAATTTAAGTGAAAACATAAAAGAATGGAAAAAATGATTTGTGTCTGCTATAATTTTTATATAGTACACTATTTCTAGCAGTATGTTAGCCAATTTATAGGCATCATTTATTTCTACAATTATATTAATCCCTTTTTTAACCCAAAACAAATAGCATTTGAATTTTAAGCCAGTTCTCAGATAAGATAGTGGCAACTTTGAAAAGAGCAATGGCCAAAATCTACCAGCTAATAAGTGAAAGAGCTAGGATTCAAAACAAATTTAACTCAAAGACCTATACTCCCAACAACTGCATGAAACTATATAACATCAAATTGTGTTTAGTTCATATTTTCATTATACAAAATTCAACTAAATTTAGGTATTTATATTATATAAATACAAATTGATGCTACACATTTTATAATGGCTGGATAAATTGGGAGCTAGCCATAACATTAAAAAAATTGTTAATTGATGAGGTTCTTAATAGCTTTATTTACATATATACCATGAAATTTACCTATTGGAAGTAAATGAATTGCAAGTGAAATAATTTCAGTAATTTATTCTTTTAGTAAGTCTATTGAATTATGCAACCATACCATTATCTGTATCCAGCTCCAAAGTTGTAACTTTACAAAGTCAATATTTGTAAATAAACAGAGCTGTGCAAACGTAACCACGATCCAGTTGTAAATATTTATATCACCACAAAAATTTCCTTTGTGCACATTTCTGGTTGATTTTCAATTCCTCCTATACCTCTAAGCCACTGGTGATCTACATTCTGTATCATATATTTGCCATGTTAGGAATTTTCATATAAATGCACTCATGTAATGTATAGACTTTTATGCATAGCTTCATTTGTTCAACAATTTTTTTTTGTTTCTTTCATGGTGTAGCATGTATTAGAAATATCATCCTTAGAGTTCCCTTCATGTTTCAGTGGTTAATGAACTCAAATATTATCCCTGGCCCCACTAAGTGGTTTAATGACCATGCATTGCTGTGGCTATGGTATAGGCTGGCAGCTGTAGCTCCAATTCAACCTGGAAACTTCCATATGCCACGTGGTGTATGGGCACTAAAATGAAAAAAAAATCCTTTGTATTACTGAGTAGTATTTGTATGGATATATTTTTAATCCATTTACCAATTGATAGACATTTGGATTAGTTCTCTTTTTGGCCTTCCATGAATAATGTTGCTATGCATTTTGTGTAAGAGTGTCATTTTTATAAATATGTTTTTATTTTTCGTGGACTTGATATCTTGGAATAGTATTTCTGGGGTGAGAGGAGAGACCATAAAACTACCTTTTATAAAACTACCAAAAAGTTTTCCAAAGCTTTTTTTCATCCCCATAGAAAAATAAGAGTTCCAGCTTCTTCATAATAATATTTGGTATTGGCAATTATTTTTTTTTTGTCTTTTGTTGTTGTTGTTGTTGTTGTTGCTATTTCTTGGGCCACTCCCACGGCATATGGAGGTTCCCAGGCTAGGGGTTGAATCGGAGCTGTAGCCACCGGCCTACACCAGAGCCACAGCAACGCAGGATCCGAGCCGCGTCTGCAACCTACACCACAGCTCATGGCAACGCCAGATCTTTAACCCACTGAGCAAGGGCAGGGACCTGAACCCGCAACCTCGTGGTTCCTAGTAGGATTCGTTAACCACTGCGCCACGATGGGAACTCCTGGCAGTTATTTTGATTAAAGTCATTCTAGCTGATATGTAATGACACCCTGCTGTGGTTTTAATTTGCATTTCTTAAATGGCTGATTATTGACCTTGATCTCTCTATTAAATCTGCAGCTGATGTGCTAGTCTGATGGTTCTACCAAACAGTATTGGACCAGTATAGAGCCTCACAGATTCTACAACTTTGGCCTTTCCCAGAAAAGCCGCTGAGATCATTTTGTTTTGAAAACAACCCTGTGCATAGGGATTCTTCAAATTCCACTCTGAATCAAATCAGCCCCTCTCTATCAGCAAAGCTGAAGGTCCTCATGACTTCCCTCCAATAACACTTCTAGATATTTACATAATGAATCTGATTTATCCAAAATGAAATTTGGCTTATAGTAGCCATCCATATAATGGAATACTATCTAGCAAGAAAATGTAGTGAGCTATCAAGGTACAAGTGGAGATAGGACATTTGGCCAATTGTAGTAGATTCATATGTAAAATTAATCAATGAAATAAAAAATGAATGGTATAACCCACAAAATACTGGTTGGTATTTTTAAGTAATTGACACATTGTTGTTTCAGTGAAATCTTTAGTGTCTATGAATCATGTTTAAAAAAATTCTGTCCCTCTCCTCATTATACTATACCCCAGTGTTATAATTTTTGGAAGTTTTTTAAGTGGAAAACTATGTGGTGGGTTATCCAATATTTTCTACAAGGGTAAGTCAATTTGGCAAATTTTTAACAAAATGTTTCTTATCTAGCTCTCTATTATAAAGAGAAGGAGGATAAAGAGAATGCCATATTTACTCAAGAGAAATATAGAATAAAACATTTGGTATTGGTCCAAAGAGTAAGGAGATTGTTACACTTTATGTTTGTTATAAAAGCAGTGAAGGAAATATCTTGGAGGATGGGAGATGTTGCTCCAAGATCATTACCGGAGGTTGTGTTTGTGTTTACAGAAATTGAGAGAAGTCTAGATAGTGCATTAAGAGTGCTTATTCACCATTAGTGTGTTTCAGTTTAGTGAGTCTTGACCAGGATTCCAGTGATAAGACAGTATAGAAGAGAATGAGGGAGAATACAGAGCAGAAAGGAAGCGCATCTCAGATAATGAGAGGAGAGTGTGTGCATGTATCTGGGAATGAGCTAAGATGCATGTACACACCTTGAGATTGGAACACAATTGCCTGGTTTTGAAAGCTTCCATAATGCCAAGGCATAGTCATCTAGAAAGTCCCTTGGATAGGCGTCTGCAGGGGAAAACAGGATCCTTTGAAGTGAAGAAACAAAGAACCATCATTCTAGAGTCTCCTTCTACTACTAACCAGCCAAGTGAGGTTAGGCAAGTTCTTAAAGATCACCATAGTCACCAAAAGGTGTCATTATGTTGAAATGATTCTATGGGAGAACAACACACTGGTCAGCAATGTTGATTCCTCCTCCACTATGGAAGAGGAGCATAACATCAATAAAACCCTTTCATAGTCTCAGCTTCCATTGAGAGGTCTTCACCCATTGGGCAGATACTAGTGAAAATGGACAAAACTAGGAAATGAAACTTTTGACCAATGACCAGTTCCCTACTAATTATCTCATCAAATTTTACCCAAAGGGTTTTCTTCTAAATTCCCCAGTTTAGGGACATGAAATGTGAGACATTCCAAGGAAAATATTCTATATCAGTTATACTAATATTGTGACAAAATCCTTAGTTCCTATTTGGCATTGTATCTTGTTCTCTTTAATTCATTACAAAGTTATTGATTAATGACCCTAGTTTAAGAATAGACAGCCAGAGCAAATGTTTTAGTAAGCACAGAGGGCACATGGTTCTTTGGTATCTTTAGTTATTTCCCCTGGAATTAAGTATGAGAACTCACAGATCTCTATAAAATAAGAAAGAATGAAATTATGTATTGTCTTCTAGTATACACCACTAATTAATCATCACTGAAACACTGATGTATTGATTCAGTATAAGGTTACAATATGGACACCCTTTATTTACTACATTACATTTGTTTGATTGCACAATCAAACTCTGGTCACTGGGCATAGTGTTCATTACATGTATATGTTTATTACATGTGCACACTATGCCCTATAAATCTTGTTTGTGATGAGATATGAGAAAAAGAAATGGGTGTTGCAGGATGAGCTAAGTCCTGAATTACATATGGACCCTTCCAGTGGTTGCTACAACTCTGGATAGAAATCTATGGATTTGTGTTAAATGAGACCATCAGGGGAATTATAAGGAGGATTCACTGTATAAACTTCCTGAACTCCCATATAAAATATAGTCTTGGTTTCCCATGGCCATTTATACAATATCCTTTATCATTTTTGCTTTAGTTACTTAATGTGATATAATGTTTTAAGATTAAAAACAAAAAAATGGGGAATTAAATGTAATTTCTGGATTTAAATATTTCTAACTCATCTATAATGATTTCCTCAATTGTATTCAAGATCAAAAAGCTTGCTCAGGACACTCTAAGGATTTGAAGATTTGTTTGAAGTATCATACCCTATATAACAGTCAATGTGTATCTCAATACCATCTTAATACCAAATCACAAATCCTGGCATTTTATAACAAGGCACAAGCAGAGATGAAACATTTAGCTATATTGTACCAGATATGTCTCCTTGATGGAAAAAAAATTTAGAAAAATAGAGTATATTCATAGAATAATTATTTAAGATATGCAACGTGAAATTCAGACATATAAACGTCCTCTACACAATGTGATTTCTAAGCCTTTGCTGTATTTGCTCTTTAAGTCAAAGTGCCCTGTTTATACAGCATGAAAAAGAAGTGCAAGATTATCGACCCTTTCTTAGATTGCAGCCCAGTGTTAAATATTCATTAGAAAACAGAGGATTCATAGACCGTATATAAAATACACAATCCTTAACTTATATTTGCCCAGTACGAAATGGAAGCCAATTTCATATTCATCACATAACTCAGAGTGACTAAGGTGTAAGCTGATTCCCAGAGCTTTTAGCAGATGACTTCTGTGACCCGTATTCAGGATCATGCCCTTGGAGAAACTGGATGAACACCTCCTAGGAAGCTAATTTTTAAGTACTAACCCTACCGGATTTAAAGATGCTGAGGGACACCGCAAGCATGGTGGACTGAGGTAGGGATAGTTTCAAGTTAGATTATTTTATGAGAAAGGGAAGAGGGTGACAGTTTCAAGTTAGATTATTTTATGAGAAAGGGAAGAGGGTGGACAAATTCCCTTTGAAAATGGGAGGAAAGGTGGGAGGAAAGGGGGGGGAAATAGTGGAATGTGGGAGTGTGGGCAGGGGCGAGGGGGGTGGGGAAGCGCTTGAGTGCTGGCACTGCCTGGGGGTTGCATGGCCAAGGGTCAATTGCATGTGGTGCCTGGGCTGTGGTGGAGGCTGAGTGCATGGGGCGGAGGGGAGAGCAGAAAGGAATGCTGAGTGACAAAACAAGCATTGGGGACTGAGGTAAGGATTTCAGCGGAGCTCCCACTGAGAGCTTCAAGTTAGGCTATTTTTGACAAGGGGAAGAGGGTGCCAAGGATACATGGGAAAATCAGAAGAAAGGATTCCGGAAGGGGGGGGAATGAGCAAGTGGGAGGGGGCGGGGCAGAATGCGCGAGTGTGGGTGGGGGCGAGGGGTTGGGGACATACTTGTGGGCAGTATGTCTCTGTGCATAGGGGAGAGCAGAAGGGAATGCTGTGGGACAAAATGTGTGAGGGAATGAGGAAGGATGTCAGCGGAGCTTCTGCTGCCAACCTCAAGTTAGGATTATCAAAAAAGGGAAGAGGGTGGACAGGATCCAACTGAAAGTAACAGGAAAGCTGTCAGTGAGGAGGGGGGGAGATGCAGGAATGTGGGAATGCAAGGTGGGAAAGGAGTGGTGGAAACACGCCTACCTATGCCCTGTGCCTGGACAAGGGGGGGGCGGTATGGGTGAATGGGGCAGTGTGGGGAGGGGGCTTGCGAGAGACCAGGGCGTGGCGGTTGCGTGCCTGCGTGAGGGCTCCTTGCGTGCGTCGCCTGCGAGGTGGTGGAGGTTGCGTGCGGGGGCGATGTGTACGTGAGGCGGAAGGGAGAGTGGAAGGGAGTGCTGAGGGACACCAGGAGCGCGGAGGATGGTGGGAAGGATGTCAGCGGAGCTCCTGCAGACAGCTTCAGGGTAGGGTTTGTTTTGAGAAGGGGAAGAGGGTGGACAGGATCCCTTTGAAAAGGGGAGGAAAGATCTCAGGAATGGGGGTGGGATGGGTGAGTGCTGGGAGGGGTGAGGGGGGCGAGGACCCATTAGCATGTGGCGCATACGTATTGGGGGTAGCTGGAATGCGCGTGGGGGGAGGAAGAGCGGAAGGGAATGCTGAGGGACACCACGAGGAAGTGGTACCTAGGGAAGGATGTCAGCGGAGCTCCTGGGGACAGCTTCAAGATAGGGTATGGTTTTGAGAAGGGGAAGAGGGTGGAGAGGATCCCTTTGAAAAACAGAGGAAAGCTGGCAGGAAGGGGAGGAGGATGCGCAAGTGAGGGAGTGCCTGGGGTAGCAAGGGTGGCTGGGACCCGCTTGCCTGAGGTGAGTGCCTGGGGGGTGGCATGCCTGAGGGTTGTCTGTGTAGGGAGGAAGGGAGAGCAGAGGGCATCATGCTGAGGGACACTAGACCTGGGGGCCTGAGGTCAGGATGTCAGGGGAGCTGCCCCTGACAGCTTCAAGTTGGGCAGTTTTCTGAGAAGGGGAAGAGGGTGCCCAGGATCCCTTGGAAACTGGGCAGAAAGCTAGCAGGACCTGGGGGGTATGGGGGAATTGGGCAGTTCGGCGAGGGGGCGGGGCCCTGCTTGCCTGAGACCAGGGCATAGGGGTTGCTTGTGTGCCTTGGTCGCCTGCGTGGTGGTGGAGGCTGCGTGCGTGGGCGTTGCGTGCCTGTGCGTGGGGCGGAGGGGAGAGTGGGAGGTAGTGCTGAGGGAAACCAGGAGCGAGGGGGACGGAGGGAAGGATGTCCGCTGAGCTCCCTCAGACAGCTTCAAGGTAGGGTATGTTTTGAGAAGGGGAAGAGGGTGGAGAGGATCTTTTTGAAAAGGGGAGGAAGGATCTCAGGAATGGGGGTGGGATGTGTCCCTGCTGGGAGGGGTGAGAGTGGCGAGGACCCCTTAGCGTGTGGCCCATGTGTATTGGGGGTGGCTAGCGTTCAGGGGGCGGAGGGGAGAGTGGAAGGGAGTGCTTAGGGACACCAGGAGCAAAGGGGACAGGGGGAAGAATGTCAGCTGAGGTCCCAAGGACAGCTTCAAGGCAGGGCATGTTTTGAGAAGGGGGAGAGGATGGACAGGATCCCTTTGAAAAGGGGAGGAAAGCTGGTGGGAAGGGGGGAGGGATTTGAAAGTGAGGGACTGCTTGGGTTGGCCAGGGGGGCAGGGATCCGCTTGCCTGAGGTCAGTGCTTGAGGGGGTGGCAGGCCTGAGGGTTGTCTGTGTAGGGAGGAAGGGCTAGCAGAGGGAGGGCATCATGCTGAGGGACACTAGATCTGGGGGACTGAGGTCAGGATGTCTGGGGAGCTGCCCCTGACAGCTTCAAGTTGGGCAGTTTTCTGAGAAGGGGAAGAGGGTGCCCAGCATCCCTTGGAAACTGGGTGGAAAGCTAGCTGTTGACGGGGGGGGGGCGGGTATGGGGGAATGGGGCAGTGCGGGAAGGGGGCAGGGACCCGCTTGAGAGAGACCAGGGGATGGGAGTTGCTTGCGTGCCTACCTTGCCTGCATGGTCTTGGAGGTTGCCTGCGGTGGCGTTGCGTGCGTGGGGCGGAGGGGAGAGTGGGAGGGAGTGCTGAGGGACACCAGGAGCGAGGGGGACTGAGGGAAGGATGTCAGCGGAGCTCCTGTGGACAGCTTCTAGGTAGGGTTTGTTTTGAGAAGGGGAAGAGGGTGGACAGGATCCCTTTGAAAAAGGGAGGGAAGCTGGCGGGCAAGGGAGAGGGATGCGAAAGTGCGGGAGTGCCTGGGGTGGCGAGGGGGGCGGGGACCCCCTTGCCTGAGGTCAGTGCCTGGGGGGGTGGCATGCCTGAGGGTTGTCTGTGTAGGGAGGAAGGGAGAGCAGAGGGCATCATGCTGAGGGACAGTAGACCCCTGGGATGGAGTTCAGGATGTCAGGGTGGCTGCTGCTGACAGCTGCTAGTTGGGCAGTTTTCTGAGAAGGGAAGAACCCTCTTCCCTTCCCAGGGTCCCTTTGAAACTGGGCGGAATGCTAGCAGGACCTGGGGGGTATGGGGGAATGTGGCAGTTCGGCGAAGGGGCGGGGCCCGGTTGCTTGAGACCAGGGCTTCTTGGTTGTGTGCGTGTGAGGGTTCCTTGCGGGTGTCACCTTCGTGGTGGTAGAGGTTGTGTGCATGGGCGTTGCGTGCGTGGGGCGGAGGGGAGAGTGGAAGGGAATGCTGAGGGACACCAGGAGCGACGGGGATGGAGGGACGGATGTCAGCGGAGCTCCTGTGGACAGCTTCAAGGCAGGGTATGTTTTGAGAAGGTGAAGAGTGTGGACAGTATCCGTTTGAAAATGGCAGGAACGATGGCAAGAAAGGGGGGGAACGCGTGAATGTGGGAGTGTGTGGAGGAGCGGGCGCGGGGCGTGGACACGGTGCCTGAGCCCAGTGCGTGTAGGTTGTGTGCATTGGGTTCCTTGCCTGAGGCGCTTGCGGGCGTGGTGGAGGTTTCCTGCTTGGGCATTGCGTGCATGGGTTGGGGGGGTAGAGTGGAAAGGAATGCTGAGGGACTCCAGGAGCGAGGGGGACTGAGGTAAGGATGTCAGGGGAGCTCCCTCGGAAGGCTTCAAGGTAGGCTATTTTTTGAGAATGGAAGAGGGCAGGATATCTTTGAAAATGTGAGAAAGTGTGTTGGAGGTTTGGGGACCACCGTAGTGCCAGTGAGGGACGAGTGGGTTGGGGACTCACTTGGTTTCTTTGCTTGTGTGGTGTGTTTTGCGTGTGTGGGGCAGAGGAAAGAGCAAGAGGGAATTCTCCAGCAATCGTGGTGGACTGAGGTAAGGATGATAGCACAGCTCTAGCTGACAGCTTCAGGTGAGGTTTTTTTTTTTTTTTTTTGAGAAGGGGATCAGGGTGGACAGGATCCCTTGAAAAATTGGAGGATCCCAGGAATTGGGGTGAAACTTTGTAGTGTTGGGAGGGGCGTGGTGGGCGGGAACCCGCTTGTGTGCAGCCCTTGTCTGGGCATAGCGTGACTGGAAGGGAATGCTGAGGTACTCCATCAGCCTGGGGGTACTGGTCTGCGGTCAGTGCAGATCTGGGCACTGGCCTCAGACGTGCTGGTCAGCCTGCTGCTCTGGCTAAATTTGAATCGTGGGGCTTAAGAGATGCAACCTGGTCTAATCCTCCCACTCCTCTTCCTGCGGTCTCCACATCCTGGGTGTAGTGTGTGAGATGTGACCCTTACCCCCACACGGGTGACTAGGAGAGCAGTGGATTGGGGTTCTGATCCCTTCTTTACCATTAGCTAATTGGGTTATGAAGCAATTTCCCTGAGCTTCCTGCACCTGTCTCTCCTCATTTATAAAATGGGAGAATAGCTCACAGCATAGTTGGAAGTGTGACTGAGACTAATAGTTTCCTGGCACGTGGAAGCATTTAGTGCATGGCCTCGTGCCTGGAAATACCAGTATATACATGTATTTCCAGATAAAGTACAAATTGTAGTAAGAAAGACTGTATTAAACTGCTGATTTCTTTTTGGTCTCTTCTAGGCATACCTCGCTGTGCCATATTCAACCAAAGCCCACCAGGTCCATCTTGTGAAGTCACAAGCCTGAAGCAAGTGGCCCTTTAGTTTAAGTTATTTGTGATATTCTGAGAGGTTTGGCTTACTTCACCATTAGCTCCCAGCTGGATGGCTGCCTGGGTCTCCAAGTCTTCACACTTGCTTGCTTCCCTCCAGTTTTATTCTCCCTTATTTCCTCAGAGCAACTGAGTTACCAACCGGTTCAGAGCACAGACCTTGATGTTGGACACATCTTGTTCAGATCCCAACCCCACCCTGATCTGCCACTTTTTGGCGTGGTCTTGGACAAGTTATTTCACCTCTTTAAGAATCCTTTCCCTTGATGTCCCCATCATGGCTCAGCAGAGACGGATTTGACCAGTGTCCATGAGGTTCAATCCCTAGCCTCACTCAGTGGGTTAAGGATTTGACTTTGCCTTGAGCTGTGGTGTAGTTTGCAGGCAGTGGCCTGGATCCTGCATTGCTGTGGCTGTGGCATAGGCCAGCAGCCATAGCTCCGATTTGACCCTTAGCCTAGGAACCTCCATATGCCATGGGCTTGGCTCTAAGAAGACAGAAAAGAATCCTTTCCTTTATTTGTAAAAGGGGGCAGTGGTGGTCTCTACCTTCTTTAGCTGTTGTGAGAAGTTCTAGAAGTATTGAGTGTAGAGTGGCCCATGGTAACTCATAGTAGCTCAGACAAATGGCAGATTAAAATGGATTACAACAGTGAGGCTGCTAACATAAGTGCATGAAGTGATGGACCATGGCATCTAGACATGATAGGGAGTTAAGCAGTAAGGTGGCAATGAATTGAAGAATGGGAGAAGTCAAAGGGAGAGACATCTTTTGAGAATGAGAAGTGGGTATTCTGAGAAGTCATAGGTCATAGGGGTGAGAGGTTGTAGCCAGAGAATGGGCCAGTGGAGTTCAGGACTTGTGAAGTGGAGCAACCTCATGTGTATGGAGTGGTCTAGGACACTTAAGAGCTGTAAATGCCATGTGAAGTGGCATGTGGTCAGAGGTTTACAAGTGTTGGAGATCAAGGGACGGTGAGATTAGAACTGTGGGCTGAGTCATCGGTAGTCATTGAGGTTGCTTATCTGATGGCATGGGTTGGAATGGAGAGGCAAATGGAGCTAGTGCTGAGCTAAGGTCCATTCTCATTAACAGGGAACAGTCATTTATTTCACAAATGTTTACCGAACTCCTAGTAATGCCATGGTGTAGCAAGACAAACAAGAGTCCTGCTCTCTGGGAGCTTGCAGTCTAGGAGGAGTGGTAACAGACCTTACTAATCCTGCCTATAAATAGCAAACTGCAAATTGAGCTAAGAGCCATAAAGGAAAAATCAGGGTTCTATAAGTACTTGTAAGAGGAGGACCTGACCCTGTCTGGAATGTCAGGGAAGCCTCCCCTGAAGAAGTGATGAGAACTGGAAGGATCAAGGGGAGTAGAAGGAGACAGAAGAGGAATGAATGGAGGAAGTATTGCAGATAGAGGAGACAAACATGTGCAGAGACCTGAAGCTAGAACATGGATAAGGAACTTGAAGCACTGAAAGGTGTCTCCTAGGACTAGAACATCTTAAGCAAGGGGAGAGTATTGGGAGCTGAGGCTGGATGGCAGCTCCCTCAATTATTTGAGGCTTTATCCTAGGAGTGGTGGGAATACTCCTACTAAAGGGTATTGATTAGGTGAATAACAAAATCAGATGTCTGCGTTTTCTTTTTTAAAATTTGAAATTAAACTTACTAATATTTCTCTCCCATGTCTTCTGCAAGTACAGAGGTATGTCATTAGGTTATGACTCTGATTCCTTATCTGTATTCCTTTGACAGTCTTTAAGATGTGGGAGGAGGAGGGTAATGTCTGCTAGATTGCTGTAACATTCTCGGGGTCATGAAAGTATCTTTTGCATTGAGTCATTTGGAAAATATTTCTAAAAATCTGAATCAAAGCACAACAGTCTTTCTTGTATTTTATGTGTCATTTGTTATCATAACCCTGAGGTGGGCATCCATGAGTCTATATAGAGGGTTATTTTTTATACTTTTCTTTTTTCCTTTTATTTCACAGAATTACTTCCTCCCCTTAAGTTGGTTCCTGTAGCCACACATTGTAGGAGCAGCAAGTTATTCTCTTTTAACTACAAATGTAGTTAGGAACTCCTTAATAATCAGTGGAGTTTTCCAGTCACTTTATGATGTGTCATGAGAGAAACTTTTGGTTATTTAGATCACAACTGAAAAAAATAACACAGAAGAATCTAGTGACTTTCACTCCACCATGGCTTCTGATGCTTTTGTAAGTACCAATTCTCTACACTAAATATATTTTTGCTTGAGGTACCTAAAGTAGAATGATGTTCCTTCACACAACTATGAATGAAACAGACCAGAGCACCAAAGTGTTTCCAAGAACAAGACCACCAAAAATGGCAGCTAAGGTATTTTTGGAAGGTCCTTAAGTGGAAAGTACTGGATTTCCATGGCATGAAATAGCAAGTAACTCCTTAGATTATCAAGTGTGTCTGAACAGAGTGCCCCGTGAAGGTAGGACTTAGACTAACTCACCTATCTTTTGGATATTAACCCCTGCCTTGTCAGATATGTGATTCTCAAATATTTTCTCCAAGTCCATAGATTGCCTTTTCATTTTTTAGATTGTTTCCTTTGCAATGCATAACTTTTAAGTTTGAGGTAGTCCCACTTGTTTAATTTTGTTTTAGTTGTCTTTGCTTTAGTTGTTGAATCCAAAAAATCATTGCCAAGATCATTGTCAAATTCTTGGGTCAAAGAATGTACCCCCAATGTTTTCTTCTAGGAATTTTCTGTTTTCTGGTCTGTGTTTAAATATGTGAACCATTTTGAGTTGATTTTTGTGTATTATATATAAGAAAGAGGCCCAGTTTTGTTTGTGCATGTGGCTGTTCACTTTTCCCAATATATTTATTGAAGAGACTATACTTTCTGCCTTGTAGTCTTGCCTCCTTTGTCATAAATTAATTGATCATTGATATGTGGGTTTATTTTGGTTTTTTTTTCTTCTATTCCTTTTATCTATCTCTGTTGTTATGTCAATACTATATTGTTTTGATTGTTGTAGATTTGTAATATAATTTTAAATCAAAGAGCATGAAGCATCCAGCTTTGTCTTTCTCAAGATTGTCTCAACTATTTGGGTCCTTTTTGGTTCTGTACACATCATCTGTGAAAAATACCATTGGAATTTTGATAGAGATTTCATTGACTCTGTATATTGCTCTGGCTAACATAGGTATTTTAACTATACTAGGACTTGACCTGTGAGCACAGAATATCCATTAATTTCTTTTTAACTTTTTCAATTGACTGCATTAATGTCTTATAATTTGCAGTGTAAAGATATCTCACTTTTCTTTGCTAAGTTTATTCCTGGGTATTTTATTCATTTGATGCAATTATAATTTATCATATAAAGCTCCGGTCACAATTTTGCTGTTATTACTTCTTCTTTTTAATGAATAGACCTTCCAGGTGTTAGACCACCATTTATCAAGGGAGGTTGATTGGATATTGATCATGAAACTCTATGCAATTGTGTGCTATATAAACACTCCAATAAGTAACCTTCTGGGAGTTCCTGTTGTGGGGCAGTGTAAATGAGTCTGAACCAATATCCATGAGGATGCAGGTTCAATCCGTGGCCTTGCTCACTGGGTTGGGGATCTGGTGTTGCTGTGAGCTGTGATGTAGGTTGCAGACACATCTTGGATCCTGCATTGCTGTGGCTATGAAATAGGCCAGCAGCTGTAGCTCTGATTTCAATGCCTAGCCTGGGAACTTCCATATGCCACAATTACAGCCATGAAAAGCAAACAAACAAACAAACAAAAAAAACAAAAACAAAAACAAGTCTTCTTTATTAATTTAACTTCAAATTTCTATGTTACATATATACATACATATATATAAACACACATATGTACACACGTTTGTATACTAAGTTATTGTAAGGTAGGTAATTTAAAAATACTATCTTTTGATTTTCATTATTCTGGTAAGATAAATGCAGTTTTTTTCTATCAATTTCCTCAAAATTATTTTGTGAATTTCTACTTAGGAATATTCTATTTCTACTTAGGAAAGTCATAACATTTTTAATATGCCCTGAGATTCACTTAATGTATTCTCATTCCCTCCTAATATATTGAATTCTTTCAAAAGTATTACAGTGGACCATGACCACAAAAGAGAATAAAGTGCTATCCAAGAGTGAATTATTTTATGTAGATGGCCTGTTCCTAATAAAGATTTTCTGATTTTATATCTTACAAAAAGGGTAAAGAACAAATTCACAGATTGCCTAAGAAATAGCATAGTCTTTATATCTAAAGCAGCTCAAGAGAGAAGGACAGACAAGACCTAAAGTTAGTAGAAGGAAAGAAATCATAAAGATCAGAGCAGAAATCAATGAAATAGAAACAAAGAAAACCATAGAAAAGATCAATGAAATGAAAAGCTGGTTCTTTGAAAAGATCAACAAAATTGATAACCCCCTAGCCAGACTTATCAAGAAAAAAAGAGCGAGGACTCAAATCAATGAAATTGGAAATGAAACCGGGGAAGTAACAACAGACATCACTGAAATACAAAGGATCACAAGAGACTACTATATGCAACTATATGCCAATAAAATGGAAAACCTAGAAGAAATGGACACATTCTTAGAAAAGTACAATCTTCCAAGACTAAACCAAGATGAAATAGAAAAGATGAATGGACCCATCACAAGAACTAAATATGAAACTGTGATTAAAAAACTCCCAAGAAACAAAAGTCCAGGGCCAGATGGCTTCACAGGCGAATTCTATCAAACATTTAGAGAAGAGCTAACACCTATCCTTCTGAAACTATTCCAAAAAGTTGCAGAGGAAGGGATTCTCCCAAACTCATTCTATGAGGCCATCATCACCCTGGTAACAAAACCAGAAAAAGATACCACAAAAAAAGAAAACTATAGGCCAATTTCACTGATGAACATCGATGCAAAAATCTTCAACAAAATAATAGTGAACCACATCCAACAATACATTAAAAGGATAGTACATCATGATCAAGTGGGATTTATGCCAGGGATGCAAGGGTTCTTCAATATGCGCTAATCCATCAGTGTGATACACCACATTAACAAACTGAAGAATAAAAACCACATAATTCTCTCAATAGATGTGGAAAAAGCCTTTGACAAAATCCAACACCCATTTCTGATAAAAACCCTTCAGAAAGTGGGCATAACAGGAACCTACCTAAATATGATAAAGGCCACATACGACAAACCCACAGCAAACATCATTCTCAATGGCGAAAATCTGAAGGAATTCTTGCTGAGATCAGGGACTAGACAAGGATGTCCACTCTTGCCACTACTCTTCAACATAGTTCTGGAAGTCCTAGCCACAGTGATCTGAGAAGTAGAAGAAATAAAAGGAATCCAAACTGAAAAGGATGAAGTAAAACTATCACTATTTGCAGATGACATGGTACTATACCTAGATAATCCTAAAGATTCTACCAGAAAACTGTTAGAACTCATCCATGAATTTGGCAAAGTTGCAGGATACAAAATTAATACACAGAAATCGATGGCATGTCCATACACTAACAATGAAAGAACAGAAACAAATTAGGGAAGCAATCCCGTTTACCATCACATCCAAAAGAAAAAACACCTAGGAGTAAACCTACCTAAAGTAGACAAAAGACGTGTACTCTGAAAACTCTAAGCCACTGATGAAAGAAATCAAAGATGACACAAATAGATGGAAAGATATACTGATATACCATGCTCATGGATTGGAGGAGCTAATATTATCAAAATGACTATACTACCTAAGGCAACCTACAGATTCAAGGCAATCCCTATCAAATTACCAAGGACATTTTTCACAGAACTCAAAATATTTTAAAGTTTGTTTGGAAGCACAAAAGACCCAAAATAGCCAAAGATATCCTGAAAAAGAAAAATGGAGCTGGAGGAATCAGGCTCCCGGACTCAGACGGTACTACAAAGCAAAAATCAAAACCACATAGTACTGGCACAAAGACAGAAATAGAGATCAGTGGAACAGGATAGAAAGGCCAGAATTAAACCCACGCACCTACAGCCAACTAATCTGTGATAAAGGAGGCAAGAATATACAATGGAAAAAGGACAGCTTGTTCAATGAGTGGTGCTGGAAAAACTGGACAGCCACATGGAAAAGAATGAAATTAGAACACTCCCTAACACCATACACAAGAATAAACTCAAAATGGATTAGAGACCTAGATAGAAGACCAGACAGTATCAAACTCTTAGAGGAAAACATAGGCCAAACACTCTCTGACATAAATGACAGCAACATCTTCTCAGATCCACCTCTTAGAGTCATGACAGTAAAACCAAAAATAAACAAATGGGACCTAATCAAACTGAAAAGTTTCCGCACAGCAAAGGAAACCCTAAATAACACAAGAAGACAACCCACAGAATGGAAGAAAATCTTTGCAAGTGAATCAACTGACAAGGGATTAATCTCCAAAATTTATAAACAACTTCTGAAGCTCCATACCAAAAAAACAAACAAGCCTATAAAAAACAGCCAGAAGATCTAAACAGACAGTTCTCCAAAGAAGACACACAGATGGTCAAAACAGGAAACTACCTCAACATAATAAAGGCCATATATGACAAGCCCACAGCAAACATCATTCTCAATGGTGAAAACCTGAAAGAATTCCCACTGAGATCAGGAAGAAGACCAGGATGTCTGCTCTCACCACTACTCTTCAACATAGTTCTGGAAGTCCTAGCCACAGCAATCAGAGAAGTAAAAGAAATAAAAGGAATCCAAACTGGAAAGGAAGAAGTAAAACTATCACTGTTTGCAGATGACATGATACTATACCCAGAGAATCCTAAAGTCTCTCCAAGAAAACTGTTAGAACTCATCCATGAATTTGGCAAAGGCGCAGGATACAAAATTAATACACAGAAATTGATGGCATTTCTATACACTAACAATGAAAGAGCAGAAAGTGAAATTAGGGAAGCAATCCCATTTACCATCGAATCCAAAAGAATAAAATACCTAGGAGTAAATCTACCTGAAGAGACAAAAGACCTGTACTCTGAAAAGTATAAGCCACTGATGAAAGAAATCAAAGATGACACAAATAGATGGAAAGATATACCATGCTCCTGGATTGGAAGAGTCAGTATTATCAAAATGACTATACTACCTAAAGCAATCTACAGATTCAAGGCAATCCCTATCAAATTACCAAGGACATTTTTCACAGAACTCAAACAAAATATTTTAAAGTTTGTTTGGAAGCACAAAAGACCCAGAATATCCAAAGACATCCTGAAAAAGAAAAATGGAGCTGGAGGAATCAGGCTCCCGGACTTCAGACGGTACTACAAAGCAACAGTTTCTGCACAGCAAAGGATACCCTAAACAACATGAAACAACATGAAAAGACAACCCACAGAATGGGAGAAAATCTTTGCAAGTGAATTGACTGACATGGGATTAATCTCCCAAATTTATAAACACCTTCTGCAGCTCCATACCAAATAAACAAGCCTATCAAAAAATGGGCAGAAGATGTAAACAGGCAGTTCTCCAAAGACATACAGATGGCCAAGAAACTCATGAAAGGATGTTCAACGTCACTATTAGCGAGGTGAAAATCAAAACCACTCTGAGGTACCACCTTACACCAGCCAGAATGGCCATCATCCAAAAGTCTACAAACAATAAGTGCTGGAGATGGTGTGGAGAAAAAGGAACACTAGTACACTGTTGTTGGGATTGTAAACTGGTGCAACCACTGTGGAAAACAGTATGGAGATTCCTCAGAAAACTAAACATAGAACTACCATTTGATCCAGCAATCCCACTCCTCAGCATCTATCCAGAGAAAACCACAACTCACAAAGACACATGTACTCCACTGTTCATTGCAGCACTATTTACAATAGCCAAAACATGGAAACAAACTAAATGTCCATCAACAGAGGAGTGGATCAAGAAGAGGTGGTACATATACCCAATGGAATATTAGTCAGCCATTAAAAAGAATGAAATATTGGCATTTTTTGCAACATGGATGGACCTGGAAACTATCATGCTAAGTGAAGTCAGCCATACAATGAGACGCCAACATCAAATGCTTTCACTGACGTGTGGAATTTGAAAAAAGGACAGACTGAACTTCCTTGCAGAACAGATGCTGACTCATAGACATTGAAAAACTTATGGTCTCCGGAGGAGACAGTTTGGGGGTGGAGGGGTGTGCTTGGGCTGTGGGATGGAAATCCTGTGAAATCAGATTGTTATGATCATTATACAACTACAGATATGATAAATTCATTTGAGTAATAAAAATAAAAAAGCATAGTGTTTGCTAGTCAAGAAGGAAAAACAGGTTCTCATTACATTATGCAAGATTAGGGAATGTTACAGATAGAATAAAGACATCAAAGACTTCAACCAACCATATTACACATAAAGGTCACATATTTGAAATAAGACAGTCAAGGAATTAAACACAATATCAAAGTACAGTGTATGAAATACTTTGAGGTGTTTTTGAGTATTACTGTTGCTACTATTATCACTTGTTTCAATTACTAGCTAGGGAGCTCATGTTTTGAGCACCTAATATGCACTGGAACTGTAATTAGCATTCATACAAAAGTATCATGTATTTCTCAGAACATGTATGAATGTAGGTGCCATGGTTAATTTTATGTATAAGATACTCATACATAAAGGCATTAGTTTATACAGTGTCATACAGTATAATAATTTTTAGGCTCAAAACTGAGACCAAGACCTCTCACAGCCAGCAAATTATATTATATAGGACATATGTTGACTGAGAAATAAGTAATATCAGGTACTCTAGAATGTATTTAGTTACCATCCTAATGCCATACAGCATATGCCACCACATTTTGATAAAATCTCTTTACCTTGGCACTGGATAATAGGCTTGAGAATAAGAAATAAGTGGCCTTGTAAATGTGTTCAGGGATCTGGTGTCTGGGTGGGATGTCAAGCCAGTAGAGAAAGTCTGGCATGCCCAAATGTTATTTCCAGCCACTTACACTGTTAACCTTATGATAGCATCAGAAAATATACTATGATTATCATGTAGAAAAACACCAGACGCTGTGAGTTGTTATTATTGTATTGTACTTATTTCTCATTTTATAGAATTATTATGTGTTAATAAGGTATGGTGAGAAATGTTTAGGTTTTATTTTTGCCTGCTTCATTGATACATATGTTCCTCATGTATAGTCCTAATGGTAGGATGATCAGCAGTGCATCTATTATCAGGTCAACATATTTAAATTTTGTTGGGTTTTGCCTTACTGTCAAATACTTACAGGCAAGAAAAGGGGCTTAATACTCCCACAGCTCAACGAAACTTCAGGTAACTTTTTTTCTTTCTTCATTACCTTATTCTTGGAGCAGTGACATAAGAAAACAAAAATATAACTTCCATCTCTGTCCCTTGGATATGTGAAAGTTTTACAACCTAGGAATGTGTTGTTCAAAAATCTGGGAGCCTTCCATCCTCAAAGTAATAATCAAGAAACATAAGGCACCTTTATCCCAGTCTCTATGCAAAGGTAGACCCTAACTTCCATTACTGCTAAATAGTAAGCACAGAAGCCCACCCTTCAGGGTAAGGACTTGGAGTACTTTATAATTAGTTCACTCTCTGTTTACAAACACCCCTCTTATGTTTCAGAGGAGCTGAGTTCAATCTCTGTCCTTGCAATAATCTTGACCTTTAGCACAAAGTATTGAATAAAGTTTTCCTTGCCAATTTAATTCTGTCTAGTGCCATGCTTTTTACTTGAAATATCTGCAACTCTTTACTACCAGATAAGTAACAAAAGAAAGAAATCTTACTCTCAAGATCCATAGGGGTGGCTGCTTTAGTGAGTTTGGACTGCTGCAACAGAATACTCTGAAAGAGGTGGCTTAAACAGTAATTATTTGTTTTTCATATTTCTAAAGGATCAGGTGCAACAAAGTCAGGTTCTGATGAATGCCATGTTTCTGATTCGCACAGGGTCATTTTTCTCATGCATCATTGCACAATAAAACAGGAAAAGAGTAGAGCTCGCTTCCTCCTGGAGGGACTCCACCCTCATAAACTAATTGGCTACCAAAGGCCCCACCTCCTTGTACCATCCCACTGAAACTTGGGGTGCCAACATAGAATACAATTTTACACAAATATGTGAGCTATAAGTATAGTAACTCATTCTGTTTATAGTCAGCAGGATTTTGTTAGACTGTTCATGATACAGTGATATACTCAAAGTTGGCCTTATTTCATCATTTCTACATTATTTACCTTGATTCATTATTATAGTCACCAACTTTTAAAAACAGTTGTTGAATAAACTTTAGGAAGATTTTTTTAAAAAACCCATCATATTGCTTGGTCAATCCCCTTGGCAAATTGAATCTATATCAAAACTCAGTTAATTCTCCACTAGTGAAATCAGTAATAGGACATTTACAAATTTATTTTAATCACAAATTCATTTAATGTGCTTTAACATCTACTGAATGTGCCACTCTTTCTCAGCAAACACCTGCAGGTTCATTACTGGATAAATAGACACATCATAAATCTAATCTGTTCAAATGGATGAATCATTGGTGCACCATCGTGATCACTTCAAAAATGTTCTTTAGGGTTTGGTTGTCATGATTATTGTCCACCTGTAAATGTAATAAAATCCACTAAGGAAAAAAATACAACAATTTTTGCAGACCTGATGAATTAATGGATCTAAGCAATGGATCTATCAATGGCTGCTGACATCATAAAATGATAGATAATCAGACATTATTTATCCATGATGGAAGCATACAATAATATCTATAAAGTACTCTCACTAAAACAAAGAAACAAGCAAAAAAACTAACCAGTATCTTATCAGCCCTCATTAAACAGGGGAAATTATTCAACAACCTCACAGGGATGCAAGTCTTAACATATAGATAATAGGAAACTCTACAGGATAAAGCAGTCTTATTCTTTAACAACAAAAACAAAATTACAAGGAACAAAGGAAATGAAAAAAAAAGGAGACAGAAGTATAAAACATAGACATGACATACATTAACCAAATGCCAATGTATCAACCTTTTTTGAATACGGATACAGACAACCTGTTAAACATTGTTAAGACAGTAAAACGTTCATCAGACAATAAAAAAAGTTCTGAGCTTTTTATATGAGACAAATTACCATGTATGCTTTACAAAATATTCAGCTTATTTTATGAATGGACTGATATATTTCTGATTGTATATAACTTCTGGGGGGAAAGCATCCTTTTCCTAAAAAATTCATTGTCTCATTTTGATATGCATATTTAGAAATATTCAAAGTTCTTTAATAGAAAAATTTGTCTTGAAAAACCTATAGTTATTTACCTAATTAGTAAAATATTTTCTTAAAGGTGTATTTAACCTTTCCTATGAATAATAGACATTATATCCTTCTGACTTTTCTTTCTCAAAGCCAGAAATAACAAAAATATTGACTGATATTTTTGGCAAATGAAAAATATATTCATGCTATCAATACAAATAACTGTAATAATTTAAAAGATTGTGATAAATTGGAAAATTACTTGAAATAAACAATGAAACATTTGTGAAGAGATAAATTGTGCTTATAGGACACTACAAAATACAAGTCAACATGAAACATGAAAACATTAACTGTTTATAATAAGTTTAAATCTCACATTTTCAGTGGTTTTATCTGGAAGTGTCTAGTGATTCAGGGATAGTAGAAATGGATGGGCATGATATTTGAATCAAAAATGGGACTTCTTTATATTCTCCACATGCTGGCTTTTTGCCTCGTTTCCCTGAATGGTTTACCACCAATGCTTCCTGGGGGACATGTCATTTTTTTCTCATAAAAATTATTTTCTTAATCACAGTTGTGTGTAAGCCTAAAATTCAGTTTTGGAAATAAAATGTTTTCTCTGAAAACCAAACTTGTCCATGGAAACACACTTTCTTTTTTTTCTTTTATTTTTTTTAATTTTTTCCCACTGTACAGCATGGGGATCAAGTTATCCTTACATGTATACATTTTTACCCCCACCCTTTGTTCTGTTGCAATATGAGTATCCAGACATAGTTCTCAATGCTACTCAGCAGGATCTCCTTGTAAATCTATTCTAAGTTGTGTCTGATAAGCCCAAGCTCCCAATCCCTCCCACTCCCTCCCCCTCCCATCAGGCAGCCACAAGTCTATTTTCCAAATCCATGACTGTTTCTTCTGTGGAGATGTTGATTTGTGCTGGATATTAGATTCCAGTTACAAGTGATATCATATGGTATTATCTTGTCTTTCTGGCTCATTTCACTCAGGATGAGAGTCTCTAGCTCCATCCATGTTGCTGCAAATGGCACTATGTTGTTCTTTTTTATGGCTGAGGAGTATTCCATTGTGTATATATACCACATCTTCCGAATCCAATCCTCTGTCGATGGACATTTGGGTGGTTTCCATGTCCTGGCTATTGTGAAGAGTGCTGCAATGAACATGCGGGTGCATGTGTCTCTTTTAAGTCGAGTTTTGTCTGGATAGATGCCCAAGAGTGGGATTGCGGGGTCATATGGAAGTTCTATGTATAGATTTCTAAGGTATCTCCAAACTGTTCTCCATAGTGGCTGTACCAGTTTACATTCCCACCAACAGTGCAGGAGGGTTCCCTTTTCTCCGCAGCCCCTCCAGCACTTGTTATTTGTGGACTTATTATTGAGGGCCATTCTGACTGGTGTGAGGTGGTATATATCTCATGGTAGTTTTGATTTGCATTTCTCTTATAACCAGCGATGTTGAGCATTTTTTCATGTGTTTGTTGGCCATCTGTATATCTTCTATGGAGAAATGTCTATTCAGGTCTTTTGCCCATTTTTCCATTGATTGATTGGCCTTTTTGCTGTTGGGTTGTGTAAGTTGTTTATATATCCTAGAGATTAAGCCCTTGTCTGTTGCATCATTTGAAACTATTTTCTCCCATTCTGAAAGTTGTCTTTTTGTTTTCTTTTGGGTTTCCTTTGCTGTGCAAAAGCTTTTCAGTTTGATGAGGTCCCATGGGAACTTCTTAAACTGGGGGGTTATTAGACAAAAGTAACCCAGTAGCCAGTTCTACCCCTCAGAACTGTATGCACGAGGCATTTGATAAAACCTCTGGGCATTAGCTTGCATCCTAGTCACTCTGAACTAGATGATGAGTAAGACTATATTACAGGTCTAATGTGAGGGAAAAGAAGGGTGGATTTGTATGTTTTATATACTAATTATCAATGTAAAATCTGTTCCTAAGTTTTCCATTGAATAAATATTTAACTCTAACAGTTGTCTGCCATATAATGAAAAGGGGGATAAAATCTTGTATTTCTTTTTCATGAAGGACAATTTGAGAAAATATAGCAAAGGCCTAGAGGTCACAGAACATTTCTACTTTGCATACTATGATTAAGGTAGGAAGTTTATATGTTTGAACTGTATGATTTTATCAAATAATTTTTCTATGAATGTATAGTGTCTCTTTAATTTTTTAAATTTTTTTCAAGGCCTTAAAAATACCCTTCATTTGAAATACTTTAAAACACACAGCTCAAGCACAAAACAATGCATTATGGGCTCATGAATACATTTATAAAACATAGTGATGAAAAATTACCAGCTTCAAATAAGCAGATAATACATCCAAAGTCTTACCCAACAACTGACATTTCAAGCAGAGGAAGTAAAAAGCACAAGCAGTGTCAATTAGTGTTCTCTATTGATAGTACTGCATGAGATTAAAAAACACATTTTCATATGGTATTTGTCTTTCTCTTTCTGATTTACTTCACTCAAAATGTCTCTAGTTAGAAAATATATAGATATATAAAGAAATAAAAATATTTCAAATTATCGTAGTGGTCTTCACATTAAGTTACGTTTTAATCTGGATTAAAAATAGCATGAATTCTTTAAAGTCCTTAAATTATTAGAAAATTTTGAGGGGAGTTTCCTGGTAGCTCAGCAGGTTAAGGATCCAGTGGACACAGCCAGAAAAAGAAAAAAGAAAATTATGACTTTCCGTTGGCAATGTGACCTTTAAAATATGACAAGAATGCAAATCACAAGGAACAACATGTGGACACCACATGACATCACACAGTTCTTATTAAAAATCTGGTGCCATGCTGGCTAGAACGTAGGTGTGAGACTGATCTTTATGGCTTGTGACAAATTGTATAACATTATGACTCCTATAAGAATCTCAACATAAATTCCAAAAATAAACACGTTCAAAAATAAAAACTAACCTGTGGCCCATGTTTCTTTAAAAAAAAACACAATAAACAAACAGCATAAATCATATTTTCAACCTCCTAAATGACAATTCCTTTTTTACAGTGCTGTAGCTGCATTCATCTTCTTTCAGCTGAAAGGGTGAAATGCAATAGCCACAACTTTGTTGCAGACTAAAATCCAACAGGTAATTCCAACACCACCTGCTATTCTAGTAGGAAATGCTGCCAGGCAGTCTAGCGGAGTTATCCATTTCCCAGGCACCACAGCCACAGGGACAGAATAATACTTCCAAATGAGTGAGACCATCAGCACAGTTGCAATATGTAGAAAGCAACACTTACCACCCATTTTATCTTGGCCAGTGGCACTGTCCGTGCTTTCACGTGAGTTTTGAGCTTATCAGTTATCTTGTTGATCTGCTCCAGCCTGGCGTATCTGGCAAACTCGGCCATCATGTTGACGGTGGGGAGCTCCTACTTCATATCCTGGATCTCTGCGTGCCTCTGGGACTTCTGCTCCGCATCCTCCTGCAGTACCCAGGACATGAAAGAGGCGAAGGGGAGTTCCTGTCGTGGCGCAGTGGTTAACGAATCCGACTAGAAACCATGAGTTTGCGGGTTCGGTCCCTGCCCTTGGTCAGTGTGTTAACGATCCGGCGTTGGGGTGAGCTGTGGTGTCGGTTGCAGACGCGGCTCGGATCCCGTGTTGCTGTGGCTCTGGCATAGGCTGGCGGCTACAGCTCCGATTCGACCCCTAGCCTGGGAACCTCCATATACCATGGGAGCGGCCCAAAGAAATAGCAAAAAGACAAAAAAAAAAAAAAAAAAAGAGGAGAAGGACAGTCCTGAGGAGGATCCTGAGTACATACCACCCAAACACGAAGCTGAGCACTAGCAGCCATGCCCAGCGATGGGCCTCCCCAGCACTCAATTCAACAGCTCGCAGTGGCCCCAGCCCCACTACTACAGCTCCATGGCGACCACTTGGACTGCCCCGCCTCGGCAGTGAGCACCAGGCACTGCACAGTCACGATGCTGCATTTGCACACTGCTGTGTCTCTCTTTAAAAAATTTCCATCAGAGAAACACATCTGGTACTCTTGGCTAAATATCCCCTCTGCTTGTGCCTTGTTATAAAATGCAGTGACTTTTGTTTTGGTGTTGAAATGCTGCATCATTATACATGGTACAACATTTCAAAGAAACAAAATATTTAGGAAGATGGGTAGCGTGCCAGGACAATCTGTCCTTAAATGTAACTAAGAGGAAACTCTTACTGATGAACTAGGAATATAAGATATTGCATTTGATTTCCCATTTTCTTAATCTTAAAATATTATATAAATTTAAACAAGTAAATAAGCATAACTGATAGGGGATATTTCAGAGAGGTATATGAAAAAACAAAGCTACATTTTATGAGGGAGTTCAGGAACTTTATACAGTGAATCCTGGATATATTTCACCTATGGTCTTGTGTAACATAAATTCATAGATTTCTATCCAGAGTTTTAGCAACCACTGGAAGTGTCCATTTGTAACTTATCCATAGCTCATCCTTCAATGCCCATTTCCTCACTCTCCTAGCTCATCACAAACAAGATTTATAGAACAGAGACTGTGCGTAAACATGTAATAAACTCCATGCCCGGTAAACAGAGGTTGGCTGTTCAGACAAACAAATGTAGTGTAGTGAATTATAGATTTCCCTTCCTGTAACATTAGACTGAACTATCAATGTTTTAACATAGATTAACTAGTTAGGAGTATTCTAAAATAAAAGCTATACATAATTTCATTCTTTCTCATTTTTTAGTAGATCTATGAATTCTCATCCCTAATTTCAGGCAAGTAAAAAGATTCCAAAGGACTATATGGACTCCTTGCTTACTAAAGATATGCTCTAACTACCCATTCTAAAACTAGTACCATTTATCAATCACTTAATAATAAATTCAAGGTCACAAGAGGCAATGCAAAGTATGAACTAAAGGATTTATCCCAATGTTAGTGAAACAGATTAAAGAAACCCTTACTCCAAGATGCCTCATATTTCTCCTCCCTACTTTGGAAGTTAAAAAAAAACTCAAATAACTTAATCAGTAAGGAATTAGTAGACTTCAAAAAAAAATTAGGTGTTGGGGGGTAGTCTGATTATAACCCAACAATGATCTTTCATGTCTATGAGTTTATATTTGCCATGTAGGACTACATTTCTCTTCTTATATTTTAACTATTATGAATGAAGATTTAGCACCTATATTTGAAGAAGCTCATCAACACTAAAACCAATTTATAAGTGAACATACCCAAATAATATGATTTTCCATATATGTCTTTCAATTAGTTCTTTATTTGTTAAGACTCATCGCTAAGGTTAAATGTCAGTCACTTATTGAGCTTATTAAAATATGGACTTAGTGACCTTTCTCTGGTGATTCTGATTTGTAAGTCTGAGAAAGATTCTGGCCACCTCTACGTATTGAAAGGTATGCCACAGATTTGTTGTAATCTAACTGATCACAAATTATCAGAAAACAGAACAAAATAACAAAACAGATTTTACTGTAATGGTATAAATAATTCTCACATTGTCCGTTGAATATCTAATGTATCATGATAAAGCAAAATTATTAAACATAATAAATAAACTTGATCCTTAGAGCAGGGGGAAAGGAAAAATCTTGATGAAATCGACTGTTCATGAATAAAATAAAAACATACTCAGTGATACTTGAATATGCTTTCATATTGATATGTAAATGTATGATAAATTATATAAATTATTAATGGAATTGAATAATCTCAATGTTTTATTAATACTCAGAATATAAATTCATTTGTATTTTTCAATCACACAATATTAAAAGAGTTACATAGTTTTAAAGATACATGTCAGTTTAATTTCACTAAGTTAGCTGAAAAGGATTTTAGCCATCTGTAATTACACCTCTTCAAGATGCAGTGATCCACAAACCCAAACTTGTGCAGGAAAAAAAGAAAAAAGGTAATCAATAAATAAGAACAATCAACTTATTTCTATCATCCATTGTTGCTGTTCTATTCAAACTTAATTTTTTAACATATCTTTCTGGATTCCAGTTCTGTATGTAGCTCATAAGTCCAAGAGTTTCAGTTTATTTTTTATTTAAATATTTATTTAATTTTGGCCATGCCCCTGGTGTGTGGAAGTTCCCATCCTGTGCCACAGCAGTGATCTGAGCCATAGCAGTGATGACACTGGATCCTTAACCCACTGAGCCACTAGGGAACTCCTATTTTTAAAGTCAATGTTTATTAAATCTTAGCCAATTTTAATTCTGAGAATTACTTATAAACCTGCAAGCCAGCCATCTAACCTCAGTTTCTTCTAAGACAATGGCAGCCTATCCTAACCATCTCTTCATTTACCTATAGAGTTTTAAATTCATATTGACTTAAAGAACAGCCTGAATTTCTCAGAAATTTCTTTAAGGCAGCCTTCATGTCCTTATTCCTCAGGATAAAGATCATGGGATTCAGCATAGGAATCACCAATGTATAAAACACTGAGACTGTTTTATCAGTATCCAATGAATGGTTTGTTTGAGGCTGTAAATACATGAAAAGAAGTGTTTCATAGAAAACTGACCCTGCCATCATATGTGATGCACAGGTGGAAAAGGCTTTTTTCCATCCTTAGAATGGACAATACAATGTTGAAATAAGACATCAGAACCATAGTTATGGAAGAAACCAAGTTTGTAGCTGCAGATACAAATACTACTGTTTCTAGAAAGTAAGTATCAGAGCAGGACAATGGTAACAGAGGGACATTATCACAGGAAAGAAAAAATTATTGGAATAACAGTAAGACACAGAGAACACACAAGATGAAACTACAATAGCTGTGGAAAGCTGTAAAGGTATGTGAGGGAAACTAGTAGAAGGCAGATCCTCCAAGATAACACCACTATGTAGAGCAGTGGATTACAAATGCCCACATAGTGGTCATAGACCATCACAGCTAACATGAAAACCTCAGCCACAATGAAAACTAAGAACCCTCCTTATTGGGTAAGAGGTGGTATGCTTTTGTACTAAAAAAAGGATAATAATTTTAGGGGCAATGACAGTCAAATTGCCAAGATTGATGATAGGCAATACACAGGGGTCTGCAGTCGAGGGTCCACACTGGTGAGAGTGATGATGGTCAGGTTCCCAGCCATGGCCAGCCCATAGATGACCAGTAACACAAGGAAGAGGGGAAGCTGGAGGTCTGGGTTGTCTGAGACTCCTGTAAGAATGAACTCAGAGACCCATTTGAAATTTCCAGGAGCCATGTAAGAGTTTGGAAAGTCATCCATGGGGGAAAAACAAGGATAAGTGGTTACAAAGTTTAAAGAATTTATTTTCTGGACTGGACCATTAGATTGCAAGGGAAGGGCAATTCCTTGGGTGAGATTTCCTGCAATTATTCTTCCAAATTAGATCAGCTCCTCTATTTCAGCTGAAATCTAATGTGCTGCTTGCTAGAGACTGTATCTTAAACTGCAAAAATAAATTTTATGTAGCAGCTGTTTTAATTCACAAGCATTGCATTCATCCTCTAATTTCCCCTTTCAGAATTCTGTATCATATTATTTGCCAATTTCCATAATGCTTTGCCATTCTAAGCAGCCATTCTTGTATTCCCTTAGGTCAAGATTTCCCTAGGTTATTAATACACTCATAGACTATATTGTATCTTTGCTCTATGTGTCATGATTCTCATATTAGTTGGAAGGCAAATGGTATTATGAAAGCTTTTTGAGTAATCTAAGATGTCTTTTTAGAATAATTGAAATATCTTTAGCTTCATTTTCAATGACTTTCATAATCAGGTCCATATCACTTTTCTTGTCTTACTAAGTTACCAGGCATGTGCTGAATATAAAATTTTATCTCTGGTCTTCTGCATTCTTACTCCTGTTGATTCTTCTGAGAGTGCTCCATTTGCTCACACACACACACACACACACACAGAGGTGGCATGTTATCTGAAAGAAGATTGTTCATTATTTGTAGCAGTGACCTTGTGTCATCAGAAACTGGGAATAAATCTAATGGCAAATGAGGCTAGCAAACTAGAATTTGGAGTATTAAATAAATCATTCCTGGTCACACTTTAGGCATTTCCAATCTTTTTTAGGAGTGTTACTAAGCAATGGGGAGGATAAAAAGACAAGTGAGTTTTCTTTAAACTATTACCAATGGTTTTTAGCTAATGAGTAATAATAGTACTAAAAATGTATTTAAAATTGTCTCCATGAACTTAGAATTTTCTCTTTTTTTGGTCTTTTCTTTTTTTTTTTTTTTAGGGCTGCACCCATGGTGTGGCATATGGAGAGTCCCAGGCTAGGGGTCTAATCAGAGCTACAGCTGCTGGCCTACCCAACAGCCACAGCAATGCCAGATCTGAGCCACATCTGTAACCTACACCACAGCTCACTGCAATGCTGGATTCTTAACCCACTGAGCAAGGCCAGGGATCGAACCTGCAACCTCATGATTCCCAGTCAGATTCGTTTCTGCTGTGCCACGATGGAAATTCCAGAATTTTCTTTCATTATAAACTTGCAAGACTGGATTTTTTTCAAGTAAATTTATTTTTCAACACTTTATTTTTGGTTACTTGATCCAAAGGTATCCTAGTAAGTTAATTTTCTTCCCAAGTTTCATTTTCTCCTTGAGAATGTCATAGAGGTTGTGTCCTATCAAACCAGGAATCTTGGAGTCTACAGATTTTTAATATCTTGATTCTGCTTATACAGTGCCCTTCCTTAAATAGAAATCCTTCTTTTTTGATAACTTGTTTTTGGGTTTTTTGGCCATGCCCATGAAAAGAGGAAGCCTCAGGGCCAGAGATTGAACTCACAGCATAGCAATAACCAGAGCCACAGCAATGACAATGCCAGATCCTTTACCAGCTGAGCCATCAGAGAACTTTTAGAAATTTTAATTTAAATGTTGACAGATTTCTTTTACTATGAAATAGATGGTTTACCTAAAGATATTCTATTACACATTGATTATATACTCTTCTTCCATATATGCTTTTCCTTATATTTGTATGTTAACAGAGTTAATGGAAATTTTCTTAAGGAAATTTGTGATGTATATTTATATCATCAAAAAGGAACATCATTTAAAGTTTAAGTAATTGTGTATCCAGTTTTCTTTCACAGATTTTTTTGAAATGTTTATTTTTTAATTTTAGCTAATATTGCAGAAATACAACTATGATATAAATCATCTCACTGAGAAAACATCCATTGTGTCAGTAGTGTTATAACTTATTTAAGTACATAAGACCTAATGGCACCAGTTTTAATTGTGAAACATAAATAGCAGTATGATATTCAACAATGCGTATTCTCCAAAAATGTTCTAAATATTGGAAATAAGTTTTACTTTAAGTATTGTATTATATCATTACTCACAATGTCCAGTGCCTTCCAAAATGAAAGTGAAGTGGCTCAGTTTAACATATAGTTTTGGATTTTTGGAAGCTGTACAAAGATAAGGTAAATATTGCCTACCCACCTCTAAAGAAAATCTGTTTCACACTCATAGAGTTTCTACATGGCTGTGGCTTTGAGATTTAGTGGAGCTCTATAAACCTTTCAGAGTCTAACTCCAAAGCACAGGTGATTCTAGCATCCACAAATTGCTTTTTACATCCTTGGGGAAGATTTCACTTGGGATTTACTCCTTAACAAGATTTCCCTCTAGGAGTTCATCCAGACACTGCAGCAGTCTGTGTGTGTGTGTGTGTGTGTGTGTGTGTGTGTGTGTGTACACGCATGCACATATGTATGTATGTGTGTGGTAGTCTGGACCTACATTATTGAAGTGAGTTCAACTACATGGCATCTAATTAAAGTGTACCTGTTGAGTAGCTCATTTGCATTGAGATTTGTTATTGCAAAAGTATAATATTAAAGATTTAGAAACCAATGGGTTAGCAGTGAAAAGAGAACAAAGTCCATTAATAAATTGTATTTTTTATACCATTCTGTTGGGTTTTTTCTCTGCTTTACTTCAAATAATACAAAATTAGCATAGTCATTATTTCAAGTAATGGGGTAAAGTGACGTTCAAAATGAAGATTTTTTTCCTCCAAAGAACAATCCTCAGTAGTAAAAGTATTATTTTAATTTTTCTTTATGATTGTCTTTCAAGTGAGAAAAGGTAGAAGATAACTCTGAGTCAAACAGAATGTTTAAAAATAAAGCCCTTGTGTCATGTCTACAAATTTCCTGTCCCACAAATAAATTTTTTACACACGGAATATTTTAATATATGTATTTACATATTAAAAGACTAAAAGAATTATGTAGAGAGGAACCTGCCATGGAGTAATTCTCTCCTTTGAAGCTTAAGTCCTCTTTGCAATAACACTTATTATTTTTTGACATAAGATTTTTTTCCTGTAGGGCCTTAAATTTAAAGCTGGAATTTGAAGCCAAAGGCAAAATGACATACACATAACATGTTAATGCAGGCATATGGGAGAGTAATATATACATTTTAAGAGCAGATGAAAACAAACAGATTCGCATTAAGTACTTATGGATGGTTACCTGGTCGTGGGAGAGATGAAAAATATATCAGTCTTCATGGGCAGTTGTAACAAAATATTGTAAACTGGTTGACTTAAACAATAGAAATATATTCTTAGTTCTGGTTTCTAGAAGACCATGATCCACATTGCTTAAAGCAGCCAAACTCTTTTCTAAAGCAAAGTACTTTTGTGTAGTCCAATCAACAATGTATGTTATTTTTAAGAGCCGAACATTGTAGCTGTTATGATACTTTGTACTTGGGAATTTAGCATTTTTAATTTAACTCAAACTGGTGGGTGGGAAATAGCATTTCATTGCTCTTGTAATTTCATTTCCCTGATAACTAAATATGTTAGGTCATTTTATGTGTTTATTGTGCATTCATATTCCCTCTGTGAAATGTCTTTTCAGACATTTCCCTCACTGTTATTATGTGGTCTTTCTGTCATTAATTTTTAATTAATTAATTAATTTATTTTAAATTTAATTTTATTTTTAAATTATTTCCCCAATTCATTTTTTTCTTCTGTACAGCATGGTGACCCTGTTACACATACATGTACACATTCTACTTTCTCACATTATCATGCTCTATCATAAGTGACTAGACATAGATCTCAGTGCTACACAGCTGGATCTCATTGCTAACCCATTAATTTTTAGAGGATATTTATGCATAAGCTATAGCCTTTTTACTTACTTTGGCTTCTTTGTTGATAATAAATTGAACATACCTATGTGCATATCTTTTGGACACTCGCTCCATACTTCTTTTTATCTATCTCTATAATATATTGCTCTATCTTGATTACTATAGGTTTATAATCTTTTTATTTTTTTTCCTAGGGCAGCACCTGTGGCATGTGGATGTTCCCAGGCTAGGGGTCTAATCCAAGCTGTAGCCACCAGCCTTCACCAGAGCCACAGCAATGTGGGATCCAAGCTGCATCTGCAACCTACACCACAGCTCACAGCAATGCTGGATCCTTAACCCACTGAGCAAGGCCAGGGATCAAACCCACAACCTCATGGTTTTTAGTCAGATTCAGTTAACCACTGAGCCACAACAGGAATTCCTATAGTCTTGAAATCATTATTGTAATGTCCTCAAATTTATTCTTCAAAATTGATTTAGCTATTCTGGAATTCTCTCTACTGTACAGAAACAGGCTAAAGCCAGACACAAGGGGATTTAGCTTTTAGATCTTAAGGTTATGTCTAGACATGCCTGCTCACTACAAAAGCAGTCACATTTGGTAGTGATTATTAAATTATTTTAATATTAAATGTGGTCTCTAATTTAAAATTAAGTACATACCTTGTTAAAAGGTATACCTTTGGTCTTAATAATATTGTGTTAAATTAAGGGATGAGCCACTCAGCTGATGAGGATAAAGTATTAAAATAGATAATGCTCCTTTTTTGAGTCATCTTTCCTCAACACCTTAAAGCCAGAATGTTTTCCTATTACATGTGGGAAAATTGAAGTGTCTGGAAAAATCTCTTCAAAAAAGAGTATATTGGCAGTCTGAATAAAGTAGTAATTGGACAGAAATTGAAGAAATCATTACAGAGTCCATGAAGGAAATCGACCTCAAGGACATTTATAAATAATTAGAGGTTGAGTATATGCACTTGAGCCACTAGGGCCTTGCAACTATTGCCATTTAAAAGTCAATACAAATACTTTCCAGTTTCCTAATTCAAAGCTCTTACTGCATCAAGCCATTAATTAGGTATGGAGTGAACACAAATAATCTCAGTAAAATTAAAATTGTACTTCAGAAAGAAGTTTCAGTGTACAAGAACTAAAATATTTTCAAATAGGTTGGAAGCATTATATCTAAACTCTTCATTATTATAAGTATAATGCAAATATGTGTTTTGTGGGTATTAAGACAATGACTGGGGACAGTGAAGTCAGGAATATTATAAGCTTTCTATTAAAAAATAAGGTAATGCTTTAGGACAATTCACATTGTATCCATGATGTCAAATAGCTGATGTTACTCATCTATTATTGATATTTTGCAATGTTGTCATCATTCAATGAAACAGAGATGTCAGTATCCTTTCTTGGAAAAAAATAGTACTTGGAAAAAAAATCAAAATACATAGCACTTTTTGTTAGTGCTTTATTTTTATTTTAAAGTACTATGTAAACATGTAAATCATTTACCTATCAGCACATAGTTAGATTGTAGAGGAAAACTTGTGCATTTATTTCAGAAATAAAAATCAATAGTATATTGTTTTATAAGCACAAGGACTATTTAGAGCATTTTTAAAATAGTAAAAGAAATAAAAACATGCAAACAACCAAGTGTCCATCAGTTGAAGAATGACCAAATACAAAATGATTAATCTGTATTCCACAGTTGGGTGCTGATATTAAAAATTAAAAAAAAAACTTTATTACCCAAGAAAGGTGCTCATGATGAATTCTCAAGTTACAAAGGTAAGTTTAGGCTTTTTGGTATGATTTTTTAAAAGTTCTTTCTGTATGGGTGATACTGCACATATGAATAATATTTAACTTTACTTGGGGGTTGTGAAAATTAATAGCAATGCAAGAATTTGGGGGAAAATCATACATGATCAAGAAAGTCTGCAATATAATACAAATTGTTAGTCTCAAAAGTGAAATTTATTCATAATATATATGCTTATGGACAGGATCCAAAGCTAACATGGTAAGCAGAATTGATTTTCTTGGACAACGAAGTTTTATATTTCATTTACTTGGTTTAATTTATGTTTTACTTTATTTCATTTTTACTTAAAAATTAAAAGTTTGTAGCTTTATAGAATTCATAATGAGTACATAAATCTTGGATAAGTTTCTAGGATACCATATGATATTTTAAGATTTAGCTATATATTTATATATATAGTGAAATATGCATATAATATATACAATATATATTTATATATGGCTAAACACATATTTTAATTATATAAATAATATATAAATAAATATATATATAGCTGTATATAAAATATCTGCATATGTATAGATTGGCTAAATATAGCTAATTTGAAGTGATTAGCTAAGCCATCCCCTCACATAGATATTTTTTTCTTTTGTGATGAGAACACTTAAAATGAACTTCCTTAGTAAAGTAAACCTCAGTGCATTAAAAATGGACAAAGTTGAGAGTTCCTGTTGTGCCTCAGTGGAAACAAATCTATGACCCATGAGGTTGCAGTTTCCATCCCTGGCCTTGCTCAGTGGATCAAGGATCCCATGTTAGATTAGTTGCAATTAGACCCCACATCCATGTGCCATGGGTGCAGCCCTAAAAAGACCAAAGACAAAAAAAAAAAAAAAGGAAAAAGGAAATGAAATGTATGCATCTTAGATAAAGAGATCCTGATTCATATTTTGATATAATTCCTCACAATTTTCACTTTGAATTCCAGGGTAGATTGAAACAAGCATTACTGAGGTAGTGTATACATTTTTAAAAATCTAAAAAACGCCTCTTTAAACAAATAGGAGAACATGAAGATGTAAGGAATCCATGCATTGGCTGAGTGAGTAGAAAAGGAGAATGAAACCTTGTGTTAGCAAAATATCAGCTCTGTTTGTACAAGCTCATGAGGGAGTCAAAGGAGACATGATGAAAGTTCAATTAACTCTAAAGGGTATCAGTTATCTCTAAACTTTGTTATCATTGACACAGCTTTTCAAAATATTGATGTCATTTAGGAAGTGACCAGATAACTCCTTTATCTTGAGCTTGCCAATCCTAAATCAACTTGTTTATCCAGAAGCTATCAAAAAAACAAAGTTAGCTGTAGTATGAGAGTCTCTCAAAGGATATCTAGAATTAGCCAATATTTTTCTCATGGTTCTTCATTAAGAAAAAAATCTTCCAAATGTCCACTCTAGCTGTGAAAAGGAGAGAAGGAGAATCATGATACAATCTGACTAAAAATTTCCTTCTGAGGTGGCATGCTTTATTTCCTATTTAGCTTAGATTCTTTTTTTTTTTTTTTGTCTTAAAAGCTATTTCTCGGGCTGCTCCCGCGGCATATGGAGGTTCCCAGGCTAGGGGTCGAATCGGTGCTGTAGCCACCGGCCTACGCCAGAGCCACAGCAACGTGGGCTCCGAGCCGTATCTGCAACCTACACCACAGCTCATGGCAATCTCTGGATCATTAGCCCACTGAGCAAGGGCAGGGACCAAACCCGCAACCTCATGGTTCCTAGTCGGATTCGTTAACCACTGCACCAAGACGGGAACTCCTAGCTTAGATTCTTGAAGCAGATTTTTCATGCTGTGTTATAATAACAGATTTTCTTACTATTTAAGGCTTTTCTAACCCACACATTCTTCATGGTTCACTTTTATTTATCTTTAATACACAACGACTGCTATGACATATACATTACTAATTTTCTAGTTAATTGTACTCCATTTTGACTACTTAAGATTTTTTTTTTAACATCCACAAGTGTAAGCTTGACCAAAAAATTTGGTATGGTTTTCCTTCTTTCTAAATATATAGGTTCCTATATGGTCTTGAAAATTACTTGAGATTTAAATTATCTGGCTATAATATTTATTCAGTCCAAGAGGAAGTGTTTCATCATGTACAAGAAGAAAGCAACATGGTCAACCATTTCTACTTTCTGATGGCATAATTGGACTGACAGAATATTAAACAACAACTTTGGGACCCACTTTTAACTGAATATTAAGATATTAATTGGGGATTTTGCATCAATTAGTTAAAGTTCTCCTCAGAGCATCTTTAACTTCTCTGTTTCTTAGGCAATAGATCAATGGATTCAGCATAGGGATCACCAGGGTGTAAAACACAGAGGCCATTTTATCCATAGAAGATGTATAGCTGGATTTGTGTTGCAGGTAAATAAACAATAATGTCCTGTAGAACACGATCTCTACTGTCAGGTGTGAACTGCAGGTAGAAGGCTTTGTAACTTCCCTCAGTTGAGTTCATTCTGAGAATGGCCATGAGAATAAATGTGTGTTATACAAGAACAATCAAGGGTGAAGAGAGCAAATTACACCCTGAAAATATCAAAAAGATCAAATCTAATTCATGTGTGTCAGAATAGGGCATGGATATCAGAGGGGGACAGTCATGGTAAAAATAACTGGTGATGTTAGAGGTTAGAGCCACAGAAGGACAACTTAAATAACTTAATGGTGAGAATCTGTAACACAAAAGTGCTAGAGAGCTAGGGAGTGAGTACTAGGCCCCAACATACTTCTGCCGTGGTGACTATGTAGAGGTTTGCAAATGGCTATATAATGATGTTAGGCCATTGCTGATAGCATAAATATCTCAGTGATGATGAAAATCTCAAAGACTGCTAGTTGGGTGGCACACCAATGATAGGAGATTGTATTTTGGTGAGGGACAAAGTTGACCATCATTTTTAGGCCAATGAGAATGGAGTAACCAGATCAGTAATTGACAAATGTCTAAGCAAAAAGCACATGGTACTTTGGAGTTCAAATGAGTCTGGAAACCATGCCCAGATTTCCCAGCACTGTGATACAGAATATGACCAGGATGATTCCAAAGGGAGGCACCTGCAGCCTGGGGTTATTGGTGATCCCCATGAGAATAAATGTAGTCACGTTTGGTGCTACAGTATGATTGTGTTTCTCCATATGGTTCATCTTGGTAACCTGTGTATAAGATCAGTACTACTTATATTTGAGATGCTCTCCTCTTTTTTAATGGACACTCCTGGAGGTATATGGATTGAATCCCAGCAGCAGTTGAGATCTTCACCCTAGCTGCCCCAAAATTGGATCCTTAAATCATTGTACCAGGCTGGGGACCGAATCTGTGTTGCCTCAGAGAAAATATTGGTCCAGAATTCCAGGAAATGCCATCTCCTAAGGGAATTAAATACATGATATATGAGATATAGAATTGTTTTCTTTGTCTCAAATATAAATGGAGATTCCTCTTCCCATAAGGTCAAAATCACACATACCTACATTCACATGGCAGTGAAAGTGCCTAATGATTAGCATTTCTGATTGTAATGCTGTTCTTGACATCAGCTTTTGCTTACTAGACAGTCCATTTGAAGACATTCACCTCAAGTAAGTACATTTTCAGCCACAAAATTAGTTCAAGAGCCAGGCTGCTCCAACCATAAGGTTTCCCTTTTAGAAAGACCTAGATGATACAGGTAACTGACTTCTTGCTTGAACCTGCTTTTCCCTTCTTGCACATTAATTTCTGCTCTTATGCTTTTAATTCACCAATACAAACTGAATCTATGCACACCACTGTTGACCACAATGAAAGAAGAACCCATGGCTTTTCTCCCTCCCTTGCTCTCTCCTCAACCTCTTTGTATGGCTCTGAGTGTGCCATGTACCCTCCAGGGTATGAGTAATAAGCCTTGTTTTTCAAGGTTCCCTGATGACTGTCACCAGGGTGCATCCTGAAATCATAATAAGAATCACAAGGGTTGATGAACCACACACTAGCTCTGGCCAAGGGAATTGTCCCTAGGTGCTCTCCAAAAATATTAAGGCCCAGTGGAGTGCCCATTCCTAGTTGATAGACTCACAAAGCACACATTCACTGAAACATTTGTAAAGTACACTTTAAAGGGGCAAGATATTTTGAAGTGACTGTTTTGATACAGCTACTTAAATATATCAAATGACCTATATACTATATTTCTGCTTTTTTAAATTTTCAAGTAATTTATAAAATAAAAATCAACACCCAAACCATGCAACTAAACATTATCAACAATCATCATGCCTGTTTAAAGTTGTAAGACATAGACAGACATTGTAAACTGTTGGTGGAGTGATGGATTACATGGTGATTGTAAAACCTCTGACCATTGAATATAAATTTCAGTACTTCCACTTAGTATAAAGTCAGATTTTTACTCAATTCAAAATCCAATGCTATTTTAAGTTTTAGAATTTTGCTATTAATATCTTAGTTCTCCTTTGTCACATCAGTTATTTCTGACAAATTGCCTATACTGAACTTCCAATCATACATCCTTCTTTTGAATAAAAGGAACTTGGCCATTCTGATTATTTATGAATTCTGATGATATATGGAGATTCATGTAAAGAGACCCAGTAGAAAACAAAATACAAATGAATATCAAGCACTGACAGAGAATGCATTATGTGCCAGGCATTTTTATGAGCACTTTACATATATTAATTTACTTGATCCACACAATAACTTTAGGAAGTAGATAGTATGGTCACCTCTGTGTTCACAGGGTATTGGTTCTAGGACCTGCCATAGATCCCAAAATCTGCAGATACTCGTGCCTCATACTCTACCTTCCTTGTCCTCAGGGGATTCTGAATCTGCAGATTCAAACACTGGTAAACATAGCAATGCATGTATTGAAAATAATCTGTGTCTAAGAGGACCCATGCAGTGCAAACCCTTGTTGTTCAGGTGTAGTTTGTATTACCATAGTCCACCTGAGAGTCAAGGAAACAAGGCACACAAGGAGTGAATTAACTTAACCAAGTAATCTAGATAATAAGTGGTAGAGTCAGGATTCAAAGTAATTCTGTATTCAGAATATATCTACAAAAACATAATAGCATTCTTCTGTTCTAGTAAGGTCCACCTGAGAACATAGGAAATAAAAAGTGGGACAGGAGAAATACTAGGTAAATAGGGATAAAGATCCTTGTTAAAATAGATACTTTAAGTATTATGTTCATTTGAAAAAAAATGCTGTTTGTCTAAATGCACAACATAGGGTTATCAGAGACTATACTGGTCTGTAGTACATGTTGATCCTATTCCTGATAGATAAATATGTTTAAACAAAAGAAGCAGTTTTGCACAGCATAATGCTTTCAAGATCTTTGGTGATGTTTGAGTTTAAGCTGTAGGTCCTGAGAAGTTTTCAATGACCAATGTTTGCTACCTACCTAATTGGAAAATCTGCTTTTACTTCCTATTGTTTTCATCTTCATTGTCTGTCACAGAATATTTTGGGTTTTTCAAACCCCTTTGAGACTCATTTTGTTAAATATTTGATATTATTCAAGAGTTTAAAAAAGGGCACACAATTACCAAGGGAGAGTTTCTTGGGTATTTGTTAATTATTCTTCAAATGCACATTAGGAAAAGTCAAAATTATGTCATGCCTGGGTCTAACGGAATAAATAAATTACCTGATGGCACTAAACATTGGGAAAAATAAATATGCCTTTGTCAGCATCTCAAGTACATAATATAATGTATAGGCTAAGTATATTTTAAACATACATATGCAATTCATGAGTAAATGAAAAGTGACTTTGTTGAAAAGCATTATATATTATTATGACAAAGTATCATTCATTAACCAAGTATAATTTTGATGGATGTATAATTAAAAGTCGATATAAGACAATGTTTAATGACATTGTTTTTTCCAATGATCTGCAGTAAATATTTTCTTCATCAGTTCATAAGTTATCTTTCATCCCTATCTTTTAAAAATGTTTTTCTGTATCTTTGATTTTCAGAAACCTTATATGACATACTTTGGTGTAATTTCCTTTCTGTTTATCCTGCTTAGAATTATGTTAGAATTTTATATCTTGCGGTTATGGTTGTTTTTTATTTTTTATTTTTTATGGTTTGGAAAAAATTCTGGCCAAGATTTCTTCTGCAAGATTTTCTGCCTCATATAATTTCTTCTTTCCACTTGCACTACATTTGAATGTACTCTATGAAGCTTGCTGCTGTTCTAGGGATCACTGAGACTATTTTCATTACATTCATTCAGTATTTCAGTTTTCCTTTGACCTCATTTTTGATAGCCTTTATTGTGATGTGTGTAAGTGTACCTATCATTTCTTTTTCAGCACATTATATGCTGTTTTTCACATTCAACAAATATATGTTCCTTTCAAATATTGCATTTTCATCTCCAGATGTCCCATTTGTTATTTTTAATCTTTTATTTATCTCAAAATATGTTTTTATTAATTACTCAGTATATTGAACATAAATAGATTTTAAGTATTTACCTGACAACAAACACATGGTTCCCTGACCAAGAGTTTAATAAGTGTTTCCATCAGGAGAAATGTGAGTTTCTGTGGAAACAATAAAAGAAATATTGAATCAACAATAAGGCATGTTGGGGAGGGAGTGCCATTAAATCGAGACCTAAAATATGAGGATTAATTTGACTGAATACAAGGGAAACTATTTATCCATGCATTTTAATTAGACTTTGCTCTGGAGCTGAAAAGAATGCATAAATATATTTTATTGATAAGTTCCACTTGCTACATTTCATAAAGTTTGTATGGAAAATCAGGAAAACCAAGTAGAACTGCTCTGACTGAAGATAATGAACTCCTTTGGCTTAATCCACCTTGATTCCCTTCTTTTCACATTCTATTTCTCCTTTGTGAAAATCTGGAACTCTGTAAGCATGATTTTCAATTGGAGGTGTAGGTATCATTCAAAATATTCAAACAGATTAAATGTAGGATATAATCATTATAACATGCAATCCTTGGTTTAGCCTGCACAGTCCAAAAGGGCCAAGGCAGAAACTTCTCCCTATCAAGTGAAATTTCTGAGAGCTTTAGTTAAAAAATAAATCACTAAGGGAGTTCCTGTCATGGATCAGTGGTTAATGAATCTGACTAAGATGCAAGGGGATGTGGGTTCGATCCCTGTCCTCACTCAGTAGGTTGAGGATCCAGCATTGCCACGAGCTGTGGTGTAGGTTGCAGATGCAGCTCAGATCTGGTGTTGCTAAGACTGAGTCAAGCAAATGAATACAAGCTGTGGTATGGGCCAGAATCTACAGCTCAGGTTGGATCCCTAGCCTGGGAACCTCCTTATGCCATGTGGCCCTAAAAAAACAAACAAAAAATAAGTCAAACTAAAAAGATAAATGGAAGATTTTATTTGAACCAAATTGAGATTTATAACCCAAGACCAGCCTCTCAGAAGATCTGAGAACTGCTCCATCCATTAAAGGTAAAAGCAAAGTTGTTTAAGAATTTGAGTCAGAAGGTTATACATTAAAGGATGGATTATTGATAGTTTATCCAATTCTCTTGTATGAATACAAAGCAAGCAGTGAGTCATGGGTCATTGTGGCCTTGTACAAAATTAAGAAAGAAGGTTATCTCCTATACAATTATCTTCTTAATATTAGGAGAATATTGCTCTTTATGATTCAGCAGGCATTTCTGCTGACAGGGAGGTCTGGTTGATTCCTAATGCAGATACACAATGCACAGTAAAGGGGACAAGAGGCTAAAGGGTAGAGAAAAAAATTTTGTTTAAAGTTTTCTGACCTGACTTAAATATACATTTCTATTTCATCAGAGCTGTCAGAGAGGAAGAAATTCTCATTTACCCTTCTAGGTTCTTTCAGCTGGTCTAAGAATTAAATTTCCATGAGATAGACTAGCAGGAAAAAAAAATCAAAGTTGTATAACATGTAGATATGAGAGAAGCCCAGGAAAACTGAGGAACTTACAGAAATTGCCAAAGCTCTGACCTTCAATATCATCTTCAGCTAAGGACTAAAGAGGATGTTGGGGGTAGTGATTTGGGACGTCAAAGGGAAAGGAGGTATTTCACATGGAAATGGAAAAGCAAATATTTGATAAGTAGATATTTGTTGGCCATGCAGAAACAATGGCACATGGTGTTCTGACCTCAAGGCACTTCCTGAGTTCCCCCATCACCCCTAGCAGACTTTCTCTACTGATATGGCTGGTGATATTTCTACTATGGGAACAAGCCTTTTACCTAAATTCTTTCAGGTGATAGAGGGGAAGATCAAAGAATCTTTCTGCGTCTTTTGGGTATTGAATTTTCAACTGGAAATAATCACATGCTAAAGAGACATTTGATGGAGGAGGAGCAAATGTCGCTCCCCTAAAGGCACCAAGAGTCTGAAGCCGCTGAATGACACTTGGCAGAGCTCTAGGTATCTTCTAACTTTTAGGGTTGATTTAGCCAGTTTGATCCAAGGAATAGAAATGCAATACTGGAGACTGCTAAGCTATTTCTATCTAGCCATTTCATTTTTAAAAATAAAAACTAAATGTTGCAAGGCCTTACAATGTTTTCCTTACAATGGGAGACACACTGAATCAAGCAAATGGATACAACATTCCAGGAGCAATCCTACCACTTTGAAGACTTTATTGTATTGCTGGGAATTATTCTTGTGTTTATTGAGTTTGCCTCCATTTTGAGTGTCAGTTATTAACTCCCTCTCAAGATAGCTTTTTCAAACTACACCACAGCTCTTGGCAATGCTGGATCCTTAACATACTGAGCAAGGCCAGGGATCAAACCCACATTCTCACAGACACTATGTCAGTTTCTTAACCCACTGAACCACAAGTGCAACCCTGAAGATGTCAAGATTCTTTTAGCCTGCTCATACTAATATGAGAATTTACTCCCACTAAAATACTTATAAGGGTACACTGCAGCATTGTTAACTATATACACAATGTTATACAGCAGATAATAAAAAAAATCAAAGTTGTATAACATGTAGATATGAGACATACCCAGGAAAATGGAGGAACTTACAGAAATTGACTTATCTAATCCTAGTCATCTTGCATGATTGAAATTTTATATATGTTCATTAGTAATTCCCCATAGCAATCTCACCTCTGGGTATTTATTGATAAGAATGCTATCAAGAAGTCTAAAATGTTATGAATCCACTGTCCCTTCTTATTAAAAAAGACATCTTTGATCATTTTTTTCTTTTTTCTTTTTTTTAATTTTTATTTCAGCCATACCTACAGCATATGGAAGTTTCTGGTCCAGGAATCAAACCCACGCCACAACAATGACTATAGTCACAACAGCAATGATGCCATCTCCTTCACCCACTGAGCCACCAGGGAATTCCTACTGGTCATTTCTTAATATCTTTATGCAACTTTTTATGTACTTCCATTTGGAAGTAACCACTACAGCAGACAGGGTACAAAAGGATGCAAAAGGATGGCTGGCTTTTTAATCTTCAGCCTTGGTGATAGTAGTTAGGAATTATTGGGTTTCAGGGGTTTCTCTATAATCCTTAAATCATTCTACTTATTTTCCAGTCTACTTACTCAGTTTCTAAAACCTATTCTGAAGACAAAATAAAACAAACAAAATAAGTAGTAAGCAACTAGTTGGGAAAACAAGTAGAAAACTGAAAAAAAAATACAATTTCATGCATGAGAGTTCATCCTTACATGTAAAGACTTATATCCTTATATTGGAATTATTTTCCTTTAAAATATTGCAAACTTTTATAAAATATTGTAAAATAATACATATTTTAATGTTTTTTAAAATATTACATTGGACAAGCAGTACATAGGACATATACTAAAAATATTTTAATCTAAAATTCATACATAACAGGGTATTGTGTATTTTATCTGGAAAGCCTAACCTTATTATTTTATAATAGCTTAGATCAGTGTTGATTTTTTTCAGATTTTTTTCTCTTTACTTGCAATGTCCAAATACATTTTCAACTTTTCACAATAAGAGGGATATATAAACCTAGTCAATTTGTAAGATTTAATGTCCTAAAAATACTCCAGTTAAAAAGGGAGATAATGAATCTTTGTGGTGTAAAGAATCAGCTGTCAATGACCGTAAGAGTGTCCATGTCCAGAAGACAGAAACCATGGGAAATTACCTATAGCCAGATGATAATTGAAATCAACAATTCCTATCTATTCACCTTTAATGAAGAATTGGATTTCTTCACCAAAATAATTTTTGCTTTTTCTTTGGGTAGGGAGAATGCATGCCTTCCTTCTCTCTTTGCCATGCTCCCTGAGGAAATAGCATATAATTGATACACGTGATTATGCCCAAATCATCTGAGTGATTTAAAAAAATTGCCCATGGTTTTTGCTAATTATCTAGGACACCTTACACATTCTCTAGTTGAAAAATGTAAGGGACAATTAAATAAAGGTACAAAACAGCATAAATGATCACACACTTCATGGAGATCCGCATAAAAGTACTTTGCTCACCTACACAGAGTTAATGTTTAAATTAAGCATGGAAAATACTTTGACATCAATTTTATTCCAGTAAAATTAGGAGAGTTCCAAAAGTCACAATAAATTTTAAAGGGCATTGTCATCATCGCATACATTTTTTTCTCTGAATTTATTATTCAAATGAAATATGTACTGGCACTGTGTTAAAATATATATCATTTAACTTATGTGAGAGAGATATTGTTCCCATATTCAGGTGACATCAAACTCAGATAAACCATGTAATTTGACAAAAGCTGCATGATTGATAACTAGAAGATTTGAAGTTAAAGCCTCATATTTAAATGAGTGATATATAGGATTTGTCCTTTTTTTTTTGTCTTTTGCCTTTTTCTAGGGCCGCACCCACGGCCTGTGGAGGTTCCCAGGCTAGGGGTTCAATTGGAGCTGCAGCCACTGGCCTATGCCAGAGCTACAGCACCTTGGGGTCCGAGCCACATCTGTGACCTACACCATAGCTCACAGCAATGCCAGATCCTTAACCCACTGAGCAAGGCCAGGGATCGAACCCCGCAACCTCATGTTTCCTAGTTGGATTTGTTAACCACTGAGCCACAATGGGAACTCCCCTAGGCTCTGTCCTTTTATAAGGCAAACATATAATAATGGTTGTATAGCAATGTGTTACTATAATGCTTATCTCAACCCTACTGTTTCCTGAACTGAGATCCCACAACTCTAGGGATCAGCACAACTTCACTGAGAATAAAATATAGGAGAGTCCATTCATGGCTCAGTGGTAATGAACCCGACTAGTATCCATGAGGATGCATGTTCAATCATGTCCTTTCTTGGTGGTCAAGGATCTCACATTGCCATGAACTGTGCTATAGACCAGCAGCTCTAGCTCTGAATCAACACCTAGCCTGTGAATTTCCATATGCTACAGGCATGACCCTAAAAAGAAAAAAAAATCTAATATAAGAGAGTATGTTCCATCTCATAATGTGTTACTTGTGCCCTCTTCCTCTAGGACTTCCATGTGTATAAGAACTGAGGGAAATTCACTTACAGTGAGAGCTGGATCTCAACTGTACAGATGAATATGTTTTGAAAAATGTTTTATTTGTTTCTAACATATAAATTAATATATAGTTTTCATTCACATAGCTTATTTGAGTGTATCTACACTTTTGCATTTTAATTTGGCTGTTCTTTTTGTTACCATTTTTTTTGAAATTTTATACATGTGCTAGACAAAACTGCTTTTTTAAGATTCTTTTTCCTAGCAGTTTTGTTTCTTTACTTCTTTTGCCCAAGATCCTGCAGTGATACAAAGCAGAGCTGTTTTACCACTCTCTCCCACCTGAGAGCTCCACAAATATGAAACAAAATTGGATGCAAGGGATGGGGTGAGTAGGAGCAGTCCTAAAATTAATGTTAGTGCAAATGACCTCGTGTGGCTCAAGACCTCAGCTAAACAGAAATGCTCCCCTGAGGAGGTCATTCCAAAGGCTCAGAGCTGGCCTTCTAGGATCAGGCAAGGGTGTGGACATCCCAGGCCTGCTGCAGTCACCCTTCACTGCACAGCACATTCAGAGTGTGGGCTCTGGGTCCAAGGTCATGTCTTGGTTCTACTGTGAATCAGTGCTCTTGTTTAGGTGGTTTCTCTCCCTTTATGTCTCTGTTTCTTACCAGTAATGTAGGGCTGATCTTTGGTGGGTCCCAGCTAAGTGAGCTATTAACCAAAGCCCAGACCAAGGCCTTGGTGAAGGTCATCTCTCCTGAGAAGCATTCCCAACCCTGCCATACACTCGACTGTCCCATCTCCCTCCTTGTGTGGTGTCACCCATGTGGGAGGAGGGATCACTGTGCCCCTGTGGCAGTTCTGTTGCCTCTGTTCTCACCCCATTTGTTCTTGAATTCCTCCTGAGCAACTCAGGGAGACAGAGGTGAAACACTGGAGCCCTGCAGGTGACAAGGACCAGCTTTGAAAAGCCATGGAGGAAATGCTGCAGAGTAAAATTGATCCATCCACTAGGAGCCTGGGAGACTGGCCACCCCCAGGGAGATGTTTATGGACATGAGTGTGGGGTCTGGTTGGTCTGGACTGGGGACATGGCCAGATGCCCTTCTGTTGGCCACTAATCTGAGGGCTAGGCTCCTTGTTGCAGAGGATCCCAATGTCCCTGTCCTCTTTCTGACCTGATTTCTGCAGTGAAATGCCACCCCTACCTCACTGCAACCCCTACTGTCCTGCCAGACAGAGGGCTCTGGAACCATG